>NC_045640.1:0-210320 GCF_009829145.1 Chiroxiphia lanceolata
TCCTTAGGAGCACCCTGAGCCATGGCCAGGTCGTTCCCACAGACAGCTTCGCCGGCCAGGCGGCCAAAAAGCCCCCAGCCAGGCCTCAGGTGGGACGGTTCCTGACGCTGAGCAGGTGAACCCCTCCCTGGGAGCCCGCTCCGCTCCTGCCGGGCACTGGGGCTCCCCCAGAGGGGCTCTGCCAAGCACCCAGTGGGAATTCAAAGGACAGCCCGGGCAAAGGCGCTTCCCGCAGGACCGCTCCTGGCCAAGGCCACCGGGCCGTGCCAGTCAGCCCACTGACCGCCCGGGGGGGGGATTTTCAGGGGCACGCTTCCAGCTTTTGTTCTCCACAAACTCCAGTTCTTCCTGGCCCCGCTCGCCAGAGAGCCTTCCCCTGTTGGAAGAGGTCACTTCAGTCTTTCGAGGGGCCAGATTGCCAAAGCCCGGCCAGTCCATTCCCACGAGGAAAGGCAGCTTTGTCTCATACAGGATACTGGGGGGGCGGGGGGGGAGACACAAAATAAAAGTTGAATTTAAAACAACTGCCTAGAATAGAAAGCAATTCGAGCATAAGGCAGACGAGACTCGTGCAAAACTGAATTACGGTTGACTTCAAAGGAGAATTATTTCCCTCTGCACCTAACAGAATGTCATTTTCACCCCAGGTCCCGCTTACCATCGTCCAACAGAACACGCTGACAAGACTTTTCCTGATGCCAGTGGAGCAATATCGGAGCACGCTGCACAGGGAAGCTGAGCCTGCCCCATCCCCGGAAGCGTTCCAGGCCAGGCTGGACGGGACTGGGAGCAATCGGGGACAGTGGAAGGTGTCCCTGCCCACGGAAGACAGGGTGGCCTTTGAAGGTCCCCTTCAAAGCAAATCGCTCTGGGATTCCCCTCCCAAATCACTGCCAAGGAGACACAGCAATCAAAGCGGAGGGACTGCACTCCCAGCTTTTCTTACCCGCAGGCACACGGCACGCCGGACCTTAAAGCCACGGGGTCAGTCCTGCCAGAGGCGTCCGGCACGGCCACGGCGAGCGAAGGAAAAGAGGGAGCCTGGGAACACGGAGTAAGAGACACTTGAATTAGGACTGCACTGACCAACAGCCAGGTCACTCCCACAGACGGCTTCGCCGTCCAGTCGCACAAAAAGCACTCACCTGCCAGGGCCTCAGTTAGGGTGGCTCCTGACGCTGCCCAGGTGAACACCTCCCCTTGCCCCGGGGGGTCAAGAATAACATCCCTGGTAAGAAGTCACCCCGAAGGACAAAAAGGGAAAATTAGTGAAGCACGGGGGCCCCTTCTGACTAGATTGCCCCCGGCATTCAATAGCAAATGCCACGGCTGTTCTGTCACCGACGAGAAAACCCCGTTCTCCCAAACCAACAGCGAGGAGATTTATGGGCACGCCTGAAAATTTCCCGGGAGGAACTTGTTGTAACTAAGGAGCAGGTGCTATCTTGAGTCGAAGGCATCGATTGGACGGACGCTTAGTACGGCAAACTCTTCAGCAGAGGAATTAATTGCTGCCTGTTTGAACAGCAGGGGAGAGAAAATGACGGCCGAAGGGAAGACAGGAAAAGCAGAACTGGAATCAGCAGACTTTTCTTCCATCTCTCCCGAGAAAGTCGTGTTTCTCTGTTCTAATAATTCTAGGCCCTTTTCTACACGAAACTTAGACCGAGGCTGAAAAAACAACTAGAAAACACGGAGAGAAGCTTTTGAGAATGTCACGTGATTTTCCCAAACCCATCCCAGAAAAGCAGAACTCGGTAGAATGTACTCACCTCCAGGCCTTTGGTCTTTCTTTCCATAAGCTTCGTCACCTGATGGAAAAAGCAGAGCAGACTCGGTATTCAGGCTCACAACGGGAAAACTTCCCCTTCGTCTCCTAAAAGAAACTCCATTAGTTTGCACGGCTGCAGGTGCGGATCCAGATGTTAAAGTCTTCCGGCTTTTCAGAGGGGGAGAATGCCCCGCTAAGGAAGGCTGAAAAATGCTCGGAGCCCGCACAGCTCCAAGACCACCTTGATTTTGTCTGTGTTCCAGTCCCCGGCTAAAGAAACGGTACAACAACCGCAGTTGCTGCCTGCCTTTTCACCAAGGGGTTTTGCCAGGTGCTGGGCCAGCCCGGGCACTCCCGGGGGCAGCCCGAGCTTTCTGCGGTGGCCCCTTTTCCCCGGGAGGAATCTCCGTCCCTGTTCGATTCTGGCAATCGGACTGGCAACGCAAGCCAAGTCGGCGGCACAATTCCGGACCTTTGCTCTCCTCAGAGCGCCCACGGCGAGGGGAAAAAGCACCTTTGGGTCGCCGTCCCGAGGATGGAAACAAACAAAAAACCACGACGCCGGACTGAATTCCCCCGCAGAAGCCCAAATTCACCGGGCCCTGCCTCACAGTCGCCGCCTGGCGGACACGGCCGGGAGCGGCACTGCAGCCGCGTGCGCCACTGCAGCCGCGCGCCCCCCCCGCCCTTGGCGAGACCCGCGGCGCCTTTCGCGAGGACGGGCCTTTCTTCCCTAAAACCCGCCCTCGCCTAGGAAAAGCTGAGCAATTCGCAGAGTTGCTGTTTCCACCCCGGCTTCCCAAAGGATCGCTCTCTCCCGGCAGCACAGACAGGGTCCCCGAGGCAGCGCAGACCCCGCCCCGCGGGGGGGGGGGTGTGTGCAATGCCAGGGCACACCCGAACCCGGCCCTGCGGCGGCACGCAGGTGCAAGTTTCTCCGCAGAGGCGAGAAACTTGCCTGTCGCTTCCCCTGCCCGCGGTCCCCGCTGGCCGCGGGAGAGGCCGAAGAGCGGCCGCGCCCCCGCCGCGCCCCCGCCGCTTACCCCGGGGACGATCTCGGTCGGATCTGCCGCCGTGGGTCGCTTCCGGGGGGAAGAAGCGGCGGCGCAGCCCCGAGAGCATCTCCAGGGCACGGCGGGACCGAGCGGGGCGGGAGCGGGGGCGGGAGCGGGAGCGGGAGCGGGAGCGAGAGCGGGAGCTGAGCGGAGCGGGGCGGGGTCGCGCCTGGGGGGTCCTCGCGCTCCGCCGCGCGCCGCGGCGCCGAGAGGGGGCTGCCGCGCCGGTGCCTGCCGCCGCCCACGAACCTGCCGCCCGCGCCCGGCGCCGCCGAGCGCCCCGCCCCGTCCCCAGAGTGGGAAGCGGCGCGGCGAGACAGCGCTGCGGGCGTGGGGCGGGGGTCCGGGTCGCGGCGGAGGTCAGGCAACAGGATAGACGCCTCTCTGAGGCAAGGGGGTCCTCTCGCCGCCATATTGAGTGTTGTCTCGGCAAAGTTGCTGTCCTGGCGGCGCCATCTTGAGTGTGGCCTGGGGCGAACTTCCGGACCGGGGCCGCCATCTTTAGTGTGGTCTCCGCTAAGTTCCGGTCCTGGCGGCGCCATCTTTACTATGGGCTTGGCGGACTTCCGGGCCGGGGCCGCCATCTTTAGTGTGGTCTCGGCTAAGTTCCGGTCCTGGCGGCGCCATCTTTACTGTGGGCTTGGCGGACTTACGGGCCGGGGCCGCCATGTTTCATGTGGTGTCGGCTGAGTTCCGGTCGTGGTGGCGCCATCTTTACTGTGGGCTTGGCGGACTTCCGGGCCGGGGGCCGTGGAGGACTTCCGGTCGCTCTCGAATTCCGGCGACCGAGTTTACCCAAATTAGCGTCCCTCGCTGATTTCTGCGCTTTCGCCCCTAAAAATCTTCATGTTATTCCCCCACACACACCCCCCGGGAGAGACGGGAGACCGCGAGTCCCGCCGTGCCGCCGGAACCGGCCCTTAACTCGAGCAGGGAGCGCTGCACCGGCACGAGAGCCACTGCGCATGCGTCGCCGTTCCCGCGCCTTGCCGCCCTTACTTACCTGCGCCCTTACTGCGCAGGCGCCGGCGCCGCCACCTTGGCTGCCCCGCCGCCTGACCGCCCGGCTTCGCTTTCTTACTGCCGCTCCCCCTCCGCTTTTTCGGCTCCCTGGGGTTCCCCCACCCACATTTTGGGGTCCCCTTCTCACATTGTAGGGGTGACGCCGCAATTTACGGTTCGGAGGGGGGAGGAGAGTAAACGGGGTGCCCGAGAATGGTTTTCTTTTTTTTTTCTCTTTTATTTCACTTTTCATTTTATTTCCTTTTTAGTTTTTCTGCTTTTATTTTTTTTAATGTTCTTCTGTATTTTATATTTCCTTCTTTATTTCGTTTAGTTTTTATTCTGTTTATATTTCATTTTCTTTTCTTTCTCGTTTGGTTTTTATTTTTTTATTTCATATTCTTCCAGAGAGGGAAACACTGCAGCTCCTCTGGGCCAGAGAAAGGCTCCTCTGCTCTTCCATTAAACACAACACCTGGAATTAGTGCCCTGGAAGCCCACTCCGCTCATTCCAGGCACTGGGACTCATCCAGAGGGGCTTTGCCAGCATCAAATGGAAACTACAGCGTGGGCAAATGCACTTCTGGCAGGACTGCCGGGACGCCCCTGGCCAAGGCAACCGGTCTGTGGAAGTCAGACCAGTGACCATCCGGGGGGATTTTCAGCGGGATACTTCCAGGTTTTATTCTCCAGAAACACCAGTTCTTTTTGGCACCACTTGCTTCAGTCTTCCCCTGTTGGAAGAGGTCACTTAGTCTTTTTGGGGGCCAGATTGCCAAAGCCCGGCCAGTCCACTCCCTCCACACCCCCTGGCGCTCAGGGGCCGAGGGGCAGCCCTGCCCCGCTCAGGCCCCAGGGCTCGCCTTCGGGCCGTCTGTCCCGAGGCCGGAGCGATCCTGCCATCAGCCCGTGGCCACGAGTGGCACAGAAAGCCCAGGGCCAACAGCAACTCCAGGCAGCTGCAGGCAGATGTTATCCCTTCCCAGCTTTCAGGGAGTGGGGGGGAAGGTGGCCTTCCCCATCCGGCAGCGGCATCATCCCCACCGCAGAGCCCGCCCCGATCCTGGGCCGCCTTGGAGACAATTCCCCTGTCACAGCCCACCTCCTGCAGAAAAATGTTCGGGTTGAATAAGTTTTTCTTGTCTTTTTAAATTTTTATTTTATCCTTAAATGTCGCTATTATTCTCTTGAAAGCCCGTGGAAGGCGGCCAACCCCCCGCCCCTGGCCGGTCCCCGGCCACTGCCCGGCCCGGCGGCCCCGAGCGCTTCAGGCCCGGCCCGGCCAATGCCTCGCTCTGCGCAGGCGCCGCTTGCGAGCCCGCCCCGAGCGCCGGGCCCTGCCTCACAGTCGCCGCCTGGCGGACACGGCCGGGAGCGGCACTGCAGCCGCGCGCGCCACTGCAGCCGCGCGCCCCCCCCCGCCCTTGGCGAGACCCGCGGCGCCTTTGGCGAGGACGGGCCTTTCTTCCCTAAAACCCGCCCTCGCCTAGGAAAAGCTGAGCAATTCGCAGAGTTGCTGTTTCCACCCCGGCTTCCCAAAGGATTGCTCTCTCCCGGCGGCGGCGGCAGCGGCAGCAGCAGCAGCAACGCTCCCCGTGAAGCCCTGACCGAGGCTGGGAATTGACACACAACAAGCCAAGAGCATGAACTCGGCCCCAAAACACTCCACAACAAACCAATTGACAGTCACCTTTGTCTCATCCCCCCCCCCGCAGGCACAGGCTTTGGGATTCCAAGGCAAACCCCGAGAGGCCCAGAGAGCAACAGCCCCTCAGCCCCACCACGGCCTCCCCCGGGGTCCCCCGGCCGGGAACCGGGCTACCCAGCCCCTGCTGTGCAGCACAGCACGCGGGGGGATGGCTTTTGGGACCCCTCCCTGGCCGCCGCAGAGCAATGCAGGCATCGGGGCCGAGTCCTGCCCGGCCCCCGGGCACTGCAGACAGTTCAGCCCCAGCAGCAGCAGCAGCAGCAGCAGCGGGCTGTTCTGCCTCTTGCTCCCCTCTCATTTGGAACCAAACGGTGAGGAGCAGCCCCGGGCACAATCGGCACCGAGCAGCAAGGCCTGGGCTCGCCAGAGGCCCGGGCCTGCCTACTCCAGGCTCTGGGCTTCCTTCGCTTTCTTCCGCCGCAATTCTCCTGCCCCGGCAAGCGTTAAAAGACAGACTGCCCGGTGAGCCGTGCCCCGAAACAGCCATCAGTTCCAAGGCCAGAAAATCTCAGGGTCACACTTAGAAAGCCTGCCACGAGGCCCCCGGAGAAGCCAAGGGGAGCTGGGATTCCCTGGAGTCCCAGGGAACCGAGGGGAAGGTGGGAAAGGGGCAGAGAGCAAACCCCCCCCAGCTGCTTCTCCCTGCAGCCCCCAGTGCAGGTGCAGTGAACGCACATCACTGTAGGGTTTTTAGAAGAGCTTTAAAATAAATTAAAAAACAATCAGTTTACCGAAAAATCCTTCTGCAGTCCACACTAACAACTCAAATTGCTCACTAAGAGAATTACCTAATTTAGAACAACTGAATCGTAGAACCTCAGTGCAGCTGAGGGATTTCTTGCCCCCGTGCCTCTTGAATCAGGGAAAAGGACTGGGATGCACTGGGAGGGACTGGGGGCAGCGGGGAGGGATGGGGATGGGACTGGGGACACTGGAGAGGGACTGGGGGCACTGGGGGGATTTGGGCTGGGAGTGGGGACACTGGGGTGGGACTGAGATTTTCGCGGGGGGGAGGGACTGGGAACACTGGGATGGGACTGGGGGTCATTGGGGAGGGACTGGGGACCGTGGGACTGGCGGCACTGGGATAGGAGTGAGATGCGCTGGGGAGGGACTGGGCCGGGACTGAGGGCACTGGAGAGGCCCTGGGGGCACTTGGGGGAACTGGGCTGGGCCTGGGATTCTCTGGGGAGGGACTGGAGGCACTGGGATAGGACTGAGAGGCACTGGGGAGGCACTAGGACACACTGGGGCACCACTGGGATGGGACTGAGGTCAGTGGGGAGGGAACTGGGATAGGACTGAGCCAGTAGGGAAGGACAGGGGTGCACTATGGAGGGACTGTAATACAGCAGGGAAGCACTGGGATAGGACTGGGATCACCGGGGAGGGAATTGGGATGGGACTGGGGGCAGTGGGAAGGGACTGCGATGGGACTGGGCGAACTGGGGAAGGACCGGGTTGCACTGCAGGAGGACACTTGGAAGGAATGGGTGCGCTGGCTCGCACTGAGAGAAGTGGGAAGGGACTGGGATGAGAGGGGGGGCACTGGGGTGGGACTGGGAGCACTGGTGGCACTGGGCTAGGACTGGGGGAACTGGGGAGGGAGCAGGGAGGGACTGTGAGGTGACTGGGATGGGAATGGGATGCACAGGGAAAAGGAGCCCAAGGCACTGGGGAGGGACTGGGGGCAGTGGGGAGGGACTGGGATGGGACTGGAGACACTTCAAGGGAGTTGGATTGCAGTGGGTGCGACTGGGGGCACTGGGCTGAGACTGGGGGCACTGGGCTGAGACTGGGGGCACTGGAGAGGGACTGGGGGCACTGGGCTGAGACTGGGGGCACTGGAGAGGGACTGGGGGTAGTGAGGAAGAACTGGGATGGGACTGAAGGCACAGGAGAGGGACTGGGGAGAACTGAGCTGGCACTGGGGGCACTGGACTGGGACTGGGATTCTCAGGGGAGGGACTGGGGGAACTGGGATGGGACAGTTTATTGTTAATAACCCAAGTTCTCATTCTGCATCTAGGGTTATAAGTGGTTAGCAAGTATCAGTGTACTAGAATTAAAGTGCAAAATAGACAACAAGAACTGACCTTTTGGCTCTGAAATAGTCTAATATTTTTTATTTAGCCAAAGCACATTTAAAAGGTCCCCAAAACAGCAAGAGATGGAGAATTTAATCAGTTGCTATGACAATACATTCAAAATGCACATCTACTTTCTAATGTCAACTTGTCTCTCATTACACTTCTGGCCATTTGTTCTGCTTGCATTAAATCAGTTATCTAAAAATACCTTTAATTAAGACTATTACCAGCCAGAATCCTACATCCTCTAATGAAAATTCTCCCTCTTTTTCATAGGCAAGACAGTCTCAACTACTGACTTCCAAATGGAAGACCTTTCCCAACACAGCCTTGCATTTGCTCATTAATACAGTAAATATGCAGACAGCTCTCCAAAGGATTTTAAGCATTAAGGCTAGGCACTGTGCCAATATATATCAATATTTATACTTTCCCTGCACTTAAGTACAAGCTGCCTTTTACTCTGTAATCCTCTTCATATGACCTGCTCTCCATCCAGCGCTCCAACAGTCCTGACAGGCAGATAAATATGACCTGATCAGCAAATAAGGAACAAGAAGTATGTTAGTTCTGTATATGGGACCACTACAATCCCTTTTGAAATTCTGTATATTGTTCCACATAGGACACTTACAACATTTTTGGTTTGGCTCTGTTATCATTATCTACATGAATGGAATCATTTCGTTCCTGGAATATCCACACAGCCAAGAAGGTTTGCTTTTTCTTTAGTAAAAGCTGATGACAAACACAATCAGCTGAAACCTTTAGCACAGACTACGGGATCATTAACAGCCTCCAATGTATAGTGCTGTCAGAGAAACAATTTGTCCTCTCAAAACCTGGTTGAGTGGAAGAACAATCTTCTTCTTGCACAAGCAAATGTAAAGGGGTTTTTTTCATTTATTTGTTTTTGAGATTCTTTCCCTTCTTCCTACGTAGTACATTGCCCAACTGTACCCGACACTTTCAGAACAAGGAAAATTACCTCAGGTGGGAAATGCTGCAGCAAAGAACACTGCCTCCTACCAGCCAATCTTAGCTTTCATCTTGTGATTAATCACAGTTCAATATTAAATTATTCAGGCTGCCATTCAGTGTGACAAGCTGCTAAAGTTATTGTATGTTCAAATCAGCAAATCCTCAACACAGGTCATCAACAGATTACAGTTGCAAAGGGCAGTGCAAAGCCCCTTTACAGAAGGACAGAATGGGGGGGGTTGGACAATACCTCTGGAGATCATCTAGTCCAATCTCTGCTGCTCAAAAAGCAGCATTAGGTAGAATGGGTTGCTCACGACTTTGCCTGAGCAAAAGTGTTTTAAGCATCTCCAAGGATGGAGACTCCACAATTTCTCTGGACCATCTGTTACAGTGCAGAATTAGTAAAATTAAAGCATTTTTTTCTCTTCTGTTTAAACATAGTTTCCTGTATCTCACCTTGTGTCTGTTGTCTCTTGTCCTTTCCCCAGTGAACAGTCTGCTGCTCGCCTTCCTTACACCCTCCTACCAGGCATTCATACACATCAAAATATTCTCCTTGAACTTGCTCTTCTCCAGGCTTTTAGGAGAGGTAATAAAAAAAGGAAGACCTTTACCTTCAGTGAACTGTAAAATTCATCCAACACTAAACTCATAGAACGAGTCAGGTTACTGACATAGGAGGTCTCTTGATTCAGGGCATCCTGAAAAGTCTCGAAGTCCTGCATCCATTCCACTGCAAAACTGTGGTCAATTATGTCAGTCTGGAAGGAGAAGGGAAAATACTCAGAAGTAATAATCTTACCCTTAGGCTGTTAAGTGGACAAATTAAAAAAATCCATGTTAAATTTTTTTTTAAATGTTGATCTTTTAAAAATATTCAGCCCTGGTCTGAAGTTTTGCAAGTTCACTTTTTATCAAATCAACTATGTGAGTACAGGAAGAGAAGACAAACAACCACTTCTCCAGGTTTAGGAAGGCAACAGTTGTTTAAGGAAACAATTGCAACTCTAAAGCCTCCTATGGTTTTACTGGAAAGGGGCATCCAAAAATTGCACAGTGCACAATGAAGTTTAAGGTGTAAACAGTAGATCATACGATTGAGGCCAGACAAGAACAACCCTCGTTGAAGATCCCCAGACCAGATTCCTGATTGCCTGGGGCTGGGGGAGCCCCTTCCACGCTGGGTAACAGCCCCTGGGATCTTTATGAAAGGGAGCTGTGTTCTGGCCCAAAGAAGTGATGATCTAAACTCACTGCAAGACAACTGCCACAAACAGGTGAGATGGTTCCACAATTTTACATGGATTCATATAAAAACAGTGTATTACAGAGCTTCATACACATCTTGCCACGTGCATATCCACTCTTCACACAATATGAGGTGCCTAAAACTCTGAGAGATTTCATTCCTCTCACCAGTGGGAAGGAGGATTACCCAGCATTACTCAAGAGATTTGAGACAGAACTGAATCCACCAAGGGTCAAAGCCTGACTGCTTAGAGTTACCTTGATTAAATTCTGTAAATAAAATTAAATCACTTCCACAAATTACTTTTTTCCCTCTCCAAATCTTAAAATTCTTTACGTCTATGGGTTTGTCGCTGCACATATATCCCAGTTCCCTGGGATTCTTTCATTCTTATCAAGAGTCAATTTAAAAAATTAAATTTAATTAAATTTTGTTAAAAATTCTTCCAATGCTATTGGCTCTACTTTTTAGCAAAAGGTAAACATGAGATCAAAATGAAGTTCAAAGTTACGAACCCTAAGCCTCAGGCCTACCTTTCCTTACACACACAGTGTCACTTCTTTTAGTCTTTCAAAAAGTGTATTTTCTTAAGGGAGACTTATTTTCCTACCTCATGCTTTTTTCTACAGAAATAAAAAGCTAGAAAGCTTATTCTAATATCACTGTCTAGAGTCAGAAAGAAAACAGTGTACAAAAAGTTGCTCGGTAAGCAAGCAGATACCAAAGATATGCATGGTTTGGGTCACTGGGCAGATGGGTGGAGTGGGAGCACAGCAGACACGAATCCTACTGGGCTGCTGGGAGGGAAAATATCCCAGCCAAAGCCTGGCATATGTGTGTGCACACACAAAGCTTGCTGAGCTGGGGATGCAAACACAAAGGGTGCCTGTGGAGAGCAGTTACTCACACCAAAAATCGAACGGGATTCTTTTAATATCTGAAATTATCATGTTTAAAGATATAGCTGGTACAAGGATTGAGAGGTTTTTTGAAAACCTTTTACCAACATTTACCACGAATTATGACAGCTCTAGCTGTGTTGATGGTTCCACAGGTATTTAGTCTCTGGTATGACACGAAAGACAACAGATCAATTCCTGTATGAAGAAGAAGACAATAAATCAAGAGCTCCATGCTAGGCTGAACTCCAAACAAATCTTGAAGAATCTCTTAAAAGTATCCACAACATTGAAAAACAGAATAGAATACTCTGTATTTACAAGAAGGAGCTTAAACTAGCGTACCTTGACTCATCCCCGATACCCGGTTTCCAAGCAATGGCTCCGGTTCCCTCACGTGCCGCTCCCGCCGCTCCCGCCCCGCGCCAAGGACGGGCCGGCGGGACGGCCCTGCGCATGCGCGGAGCCAAGGCCGGGAGCTCCGGGGGCCGCGCGGGGTTCGGGACCCGCTCCGGACGGGATCGAGGATCGGGGATCGGGAATCGGGAATCGGCGCCCCGAGGTGGGTTCGTGCCCAGAGCCGCGGCATTCCCAGCACTGAAGGGAACCACCCGGGAGAAATGCGGGAGCGGGGAGCGCCCACGGCGGGTGCGGGATCGGGCACTGTCCCGGGCCCGACTCCAAACCACATACACGGCAGGGAAAAGGATCTTTTTTTCCAGACTCACTTGTGTAAAATCTTGTCGATGATATTTCGAAGTTGGGAGAGAAAAAAGAAAAACCTGTGCTTCCGTGGAAACTGAGTAGTTAAGTTACTCTTTACTTTCCCTGCCTGTTCGATGCGTTTAAGGCATCCCGACTGTGAGGAGCAGAGCATTCGGCACTTACTGACGTGCAGCAAACCTGAAGGAGAATGTGAGGTAACAACTCAGGGGTGGAAGGTGCACCTTAAAACAAATCAAAAGAGCAGAGATGGGGCAGAGGTTTTTATTCCTGCTTTTGCTTTCATTGCAGTCCCTAAATGCTCAATCAAGGCTCCAGGCTGGGGGAAAAGCTGGACCCCTCTGGAAAGACATAAGGACATTTGGTGCATCCTCCCAGCTCCACAGAAACCTTGGGAGAACGGGCTGGGAGGCCTCTTCATCCCAGGTCTCACTGGCAGGGGTGTGACCAGCAGGAAAGCAGTGCTCCCCTGCCAGAACTTCAGGAAGCTCATTAAAGGAGCAAACCTAGTGATTACCTCCCTGGTCTGTGCCTCACACAGTGACCAGTACAGAGAAAGGTGCCATGGCAGCAAGAAATAATGCCTGGAAAACACAGATGGGACGTGAAAGACCCCAGCAAAGCTGTTGGTGTGCCCTGACACCCCTTTGTAGCTTGTCCACCCTTCATGAACACATGGCTGTCCCAGCTCTGTACAGCCCAGCACAGTGTCCCAGCTCTGTACAGCCCTGCACAGTGTCCCAGCCCTGCACAGCCCTGCACAGTGTCCCAGCCCTGTACAGCCTAGTGCAGTGTCCCAGCCCTGTACAGCCCAGTACGGCTGTCCCAGTTCTGTACACCCCAGCACAGTGTCCCAGCCCTGTACAGCCCAGCACAGTGTCCCAGCCCTGTACAGCCCTGCACAGTGTCCCAGCTCTGTACAGCCTAGTGCAGTGTCCCAGTTCTGTACAGCCCAGCACAGTGTCCCAGCCCTGTACAGCCTAGTGCAGTGTCCCAGCTCTGTACAGCCCAGCATGGCTGTCCCAGCCCATCCCCTGCAGCAGGGCCCTGCCTGAAGGACTCCAGGTTTGTTTCTGAAGGAGGACTGGCACAGGCAGTGTTTCACCCACTTCACCTGCCCTGTCCACCTGCCCAGGACTCGCCCTGTTCCCCAGCTGCCCCTCTCCAGTGGGCACTGACCGTGGGCAAAGCAGAGCAGGGGGATCTGCCCTTCCCAAGCACTGCCACGGAGCAGAGCTGGCTTGTGATGTTTGAGGCTGGCCAGTTTAGAGACCTCAGTGGCCAGGTCCTCATGTTCTGGGTGGGATTTGCAGGTTTCCCTGTGGGCCAGAAGACAAGGGCAGCAGGCTGCTGTGAGGTGTATCGTCCTTGCTCTGAGGATCCAGCCACAGAGCTCACAAGGGAGGGTTACTATCTAAAGCTTTAAACAAATGTACAGGGAATATAAACCTGTGAGAATGTTACACTCAGAAAATTTAGTCTCAGAGGTCACACCCAGGATAGAAGTTGTTCTGTTAGAGAAGCCATCAAAACACATGAACTGGAGGATGATTCCAGTCTGCTCCAGTACGTGGGTATATCTCAGGATTTCCCATGTGCCCAGTAAAGCAGCCTCCGTGGTGATTCCCTGTGTGCAGCATGTGCTGGGGCTCACGAATCAGGCAGGTTTCTATCAGGTTAGTGTGTGTGTTGACAGCATGTCATCCTAGTTCCATAATCAAGATTCCAGGCAAGACAGAGCTTGCCTGCCCCATGAGGCTTCATTAACTGTCAGAAAGATATTACAGTACCTATAAAATTTAATTCTGAGAATTCCAGCCCATCACTCAAACACAAGTCCCCCATGATAACACAGCTTTCCTCAGAGCAATTCTGGTGGGTTTTATGAATTGGCTGTTGTTCAACAGGAGCACTCAGGCACTATGTGCATTATGTGGCAGCTTGTCCTTGCTCTGCTGCTCTGTCCACACACTGCTTGATAAGGTTTCATCATTACTTGCTTCTTCAGAACTAGAAAATGCCTTTTTCTAAACTCCCCTAATGTTATAGTTCCTCTTCTTTTAAGGAAAAAAAAAATCTATGAAGGTTATAATGAGTTATTTTAACACTAATATAAAGTGACTACTCTCATGAAGATTTGGTGATTTTATGTCAATAAAAGCACAAGCCTAAAGGCATTTATTTATGATTGGTTATAGCACTGATGTATAGAATAGCACATAATATCTTCTGTTATATAGGATCTTGAATAATTTTGTTTTCAGTAGCTTGATTTTGTGCTCTTTTGCTTTTTTTGTTTTTATTCTTCTATTCATCCCCACCTTTCTAAATAAATACCTTCCTTTCTAGGCTAGGTGGACAAAAAGATGCACGACAGAGGCCATCACCACTGCACAGCCACTCCATGTCTCAGGCTTCTCAATGGCTTGCTGGTTTATTCTCTAGTAAACCCCCTTATTTATGCAGCTTGATCTGTTTTCCACATGAGAATATTCATGTTTCCCAGGGTCTTGAAGCTTACTCAGAAAATGACACATTTTTAAACCAGCTATCCTTAATACTCTTTAAACAGTGGCTTTGGTGTTATTTTCTTAGACTTGGATATTATTTGATGGTTTTGTATAACTGGAACAAATTAAGCACACGGGATGATGTGCAAGTGCAGAATGTCCTCAGCAACCACAAGGCACACAATATGATAAACTTTTCTTTCTGTCCCTGTCTTTCTAGTTCTGAAGAATTTGTGTCTTCTTGCATTGAGCAAAATGTACATCACTGTTAGCTGTGACAGCTGGTAAGTTCTCTTTTATTGAGCAAGAAGTTAATGTCATAGCAGCTGCCAGAACTAACAGTTTTCACTCCTGCACACTGAGTTGTGGAGTAATCCCTTAGGATGGACCCTCTGTCAGTTCACTTGCTGCTTAAATGGAGATGCCATTTTCCCCCAGCAACCAGTTAGACTAATATTCAGTATACAGAATTCTTCAGCTATCCAACCTCCCCAGAGCCAAGTGTGACAGGAGCTGTAACAGAGGTGGGCAGTTTGCACCCTACGTCAAATATTGTACAGAGAGCTGCATATAAATCATATTAGTGTTGCTAAGCAGAGATTAATTAAAACACGACAATTATGAAGAAATGAAATTCACTCAGCTGGCAAAGAGTATAGCTGATGAGAGATCTATTTTACAAATGCATTTTAAAATAAGCATAGTCCTGTAAAGTGTCAAGAGTGAGGGAATTCATTCAAGTTTAGGAAAACAGTGTCTACTTCAGCATCAAGGCTCACTTTTCTCTCTGAACCCAATGCAAATCAAAGACCCAACTCTTGTAGATTCTGACTGCTGGATGGGTTTTGTTTCCTTGTTTGAGAAAGCACTGGGGGCTTGCAGAGCTCAGTGGTATGAAGCCTCATCACAAAAAATTCAGACAGACAAGTATTTTCCCAGATTCAATGATGTAATTTAGGAAGCTCTCCTGCAAATTGTAAAGGTCCAGAAGAGACACCAATTAAAGTGGTATCTGGCAGTTTTTCATTTGACAATGAAATTATATCAGAGGACTAGTCAAAGCAAGATATGTGCACGTATCTCCATGATCTAGATGTATAACATTTTCACCAGCTCTGAAGTGTTAGCCTCAGTTTTGGAATTCAAGCTGTGATCACTGGTTTACCTTCACTGACAAGCATCCTAGAAATACAGACTTTTTTCTGATGATACTTCAGCCAAATAGAGAAGCATTTCTTGCTCCTTTCAAGACTTACAGAAATTCTTACTCCAAAGTGCTGGAGGCTGTGGGAAATACAGTATCTTGTCTCCTTGGTGAACATAAAAGAGCTGTTTGTCTGAGCTGAACATACCACACAAATGACAGGCATGTATACTGGCCTAGGTTCTGACCAGAGCCAGTATAGAAGATGCTTCAAACTTACTAATTGTGCTGGGAATTGACACAGCTGTAGGAAGAAAGAGTGTATTCTAGTTCCTATTGAGAAGGTATATGCAATTATAAAAACACTTCTCTGGACGCAGGTAGACTTGCACAGTTACATAGTACTGTTATTACCAAGACCAAGACACATTTTTGAAACATTTTCAACATCCTTACAAAGAGCACTTGAGTGTTTTGTGCAGGTTTAGTGAAGATTTTATGAAGGCACTTTGTTCGCAAAGGAAAAAAATTAACGGGAAAATGCTGGCTCCTGTGCTTAAGATGTATCTATTGAAGGGAGATGGGTAGGGGAACAAACACCATATTCCAGGTCTGTGGATGAGCACATCTCAGTCCTTTGCCTCCACACCTTTGAGACAAACTGCGAGGTGTTTGCCTGCGGCTGAGCGGTTTCCTCCGTTTTGTCCCCGCGAGGCAGAAGACCTGCCAGCACACTCCTGTTTGCTCCTCTCTGCTTCTCTGTGACTGCTTCCCAGAAACAGTCACATCTTCTGAAAGATTGTGGGGAGGTCTCTCAAAGCACCAGCTGAGCCTTATGCATGCAGAGATGATATGTGGTGGTGCTGATGGATGAAAGGGTGGATATTTGAAAGGAAATGGACAAAAAGACGTGGGGGAGAAATGGGTCCTGCCCACATGCTCTGTTCGTGTGCTGAAGGGATCTGTGCTCTCCCGGGGCCTTGCAACAAGAGGCCTTGCCTCTCTTCCCACACAAAGAGGATGGGGAATTGGGGAGCCCTCATCTTTCCTTGCCTGCCTTGTGCAAGCTGTCACCTGACACTGGCAGCATTCCTGAGGTGTTCTAACAAACCTCCGTGTCACTTGGCACAGCTCTGGGACAGGTGAAGCACAGCCACCTCCCTGCACAGCATTCCCATCACCAGCCAGCTCTGGGAAACAAAGGTGGTACTTGGCTGGAAGTAATTTCTGTTGGAGTTTCTGACATTGCAGGTACTTTCAGGTTTGCAGTGCTCCCACGTTGTTGAACAAGATGAGGTAGTGCTGTGTTCATCAAAGCTTTTGTCAGTGCAGAGAGCTTATGCCAGGTGTTAGACAGTCCAAAGGACAAGAGTTGGTTCTCCACATCCACAAAGTAATATTTATGTATATGCAATATTTTCCTGATACATCATGCTGTCTTTTTTTGGATATAGCAGCTACTTGTCTTATACTGCTGGGTATGAAGAAGCAGGGACTATTCTCCTTGGTGTTTGGGTAGAACCTGTTGGCCACTGCAGAATTAGGAGGAGGGTTTCACAGTCTTGCTTTCCAGCAGCTGTTGAAGATCCCTTGTCTGCTGGCCATGGATGCACCTGAGCCACACTAGGGGATCATGAGACATCTCACACAGCTCACGTGTGGCTGTGCTGCCAACATTGGTAGCTGCTCCAGCTGCACCTGTAAGAGAGTATCTGCCACGAGTCTTTAGTTGAAGCATTTTGTTTCCTGACCACATGCATTTTCCCTTGTCTTGTGTGGGTTTATCCTGGAGTAGGAACAACGATCGCTTTGGAGAAAGATGTAGGAACTCCAGTCATTACTGTCTGCTGTGCCTCAGGTTGCTTTAAATTGAATGGGAAAGGGAGACTCTCACTCGTTGCTGTTCTTTGTTTATTTCTCCCATTCAGATGCAGATGGATAATTGGATATGTAATACCTGTGCTCAGAAGCCATGAATTCCAGAAGATTACTCTCAGAAACACGGAGAACTTTTCCTGCTGCTAAAGCCCCCTGGCAGCAGCCGTGGCGGATCCTCATTGTGGATGTCACGTCACCCTCCTGGGCCAACACCTGCTCCGTGCTCTCCGAGGCTCTGGAAAACACGCTGTGCCTGGCCTGTGGCCTGGCAGGGCCCTGCCGGGTGCCCCTGCTGAGCCTGTACGTGGTGCAGCCCCAGCAGGAGTGTCTGCTGCCCTTCACGGTATGGGAACCCGGGGCCCTGGCAGCTGGGGAACGCGGTACCTTGTTGGCATCAGGGGAGACAGTTACCACTTCCTGCAGGTCTAAAAATGAATCATTCGCAAAAAGCACAGTTTCACAGAATCTTATGAAAAGTGAAGTTTAAAAGAGGTGTAATATTTTTGATCTGTGAAGCTGCTCACATGCATAAATTAGGCTTTATTTTCATCTAAAACTTCTGTTGTACCTTTCATATGCTGCTTTCTGCACTATCTGTACTGCTGTTCTATCAAAATTATCAAACACAACCTAAGCTGTAATAATTTGGACAGTGAAAAAATATTACCACTGTGGGAGAGATTCCAGATATTTAAAGGAAGAAATGCAGAGTTAAAATATTATTGCCAAATTTGAGAAATATCCTGAAATCATATAATTACAGAATCATTTTGGTTGGAAAAGGCCTCTAAGATCATCAAGTCCAATCCTAAACCCAGCACTGCCAACTCCACCACTAAACCGTGTACCCAAGCACCACATCTACCCAGCTTTTAAATATATAGATCTAAGTCAATAAGAATGAGCACTGCACTCATCTGGGGCTATGCAGTGGAATAAGTGTAGATGGAGAATGGCAAGCAGCTCTAAAGTAACAGTTTGTGCATCATAAAGTGCACGAGAATCTATGGAGTCGTAGTGTTAGAAACAGTCACACTGAGCAATCTCATTTACACAGCATTAACATAAACACACAGAATTAACCCTTCCACTTTATACAGCAATGGTGAAAACATCCTGAAAGGTTTTGTCAAGTTTTCACATCTCAGGAAAGGTGGAGACCAACTGGGAAAAATAAAGAATCGGAGATAACAGTAATTTACCAAATGTGACCTGCAAAAAGAATGTGGCTAATGGTGTGTGGTGGTTTAACCTCAGCCAGCAGCCAAGTACCACGCAGCCACTTGCTTTATTTTGTAGGACAGGTTATAGACAGTGTGACGTGGATGACTAAGGGAATACCAAAGAAACATTTTCTGAAGATGCTGTGGAATCACTCTGATTAGGGGCTTTAAGAGCAAACACTTGTCTTGCTTCCTAGGATGAATCTACTGGTAATTCATCCTGACATGTCACATGTCAGTGCAGGATGGTCTCGGTGACCTGTTTCACAGCTGGTTCCAGGCATGCTCTCTGTGAGTTTGCATTATGTCCAAGTTAGTTTGTGAGTGTCTGGGGCCAAATACCCACTTTTCTGTTCACTGGGTATGTCCTGACACTGGACCAGCATGTGCTGGCTGACAGCTGCCTCCGATCTAATCTGGTAATTGTGGCTCACCAGAGGATGTCTGACCTTTGACACAGTCCCTCTACTTATGAGTATTATGACTCTGCTGCTCATGATCAGATGTCTTTGTAATTTAAACAACAGTTCCTCATTTTGATAGTCACAGTTTTTAAAGACAGGGGACCCTTTAGATCATTGTTTGGCTTTCTTCATATTACAGGCTATTTTATTTCACCAAAGTACCCATGTATCATTAAAGCACTTCTTCCAGAAAGCCATCTAGTTTGGGTCTGAAGATACTACAGGGTGGATAATCAAGTACTTCTCTTGATGATTTCTTCCAGTGGTTAATCATTGTCATTGTGAAACTTGCCCCTGGTTTCTAATTTGAATTTATTTGCTTTAGCTTCCAGGGATTTGTTAATATATTTACTCTTTTGGCTAGATTGAAGAACCTGCTTGTATTTTATCCTTTCTTCCTCTAAATAGAAGCAAGTCCTTTCTCAGTCTTCTAGCTGGTAAATCAAAGAGAACACATTATAAGTCTAACTGCAAGGCATTTTTACAACCCCTTAGTAACTTCCAAGCCCTTCTGTGTATTCACTCTGCTGCTTTTTTGATTCCAATACTGGACTCAGCAATGCTGTATAGGGAATTAAAAATACCCCTCTTGTTTGCTTGACTGGTCATCACATCAGCTCTTTTGCCATAATACTGCATTTATCTTGGACTTGTTCAAGGCAGCAAAGCTCACACTCAAAGACTTGAGTCAGTCATGTGCATCCAGACTGTGAGCCCCACTCCCCTTCTCCCCAGCTTTCTTTAGGTGTTCTGCTCTGGGAGCCATCTCTTTATTTTAGACATCTGATGTTGTCCCGAAGCTGTTTTTCAGAGCTGTTCTTTCACTTTTAGGAACAGTAAAGTGTTTCAAGGTGACTGACTTCTTCAGACTATGAGTGGCTGAGGTCGCTTAGTTTGTTCAGCTGGAGGAGACTGAGGGCAGAACTCATGGGGGTCTGCAGCTTCCTCATGAAGGGCAGTACCAATCTCCTCTCTGTGAGCAGTTGCAGGACCCAAGCAGACAGCTGTAGCTTTGTCAGGGGAGGTTTAGGTTGGATCTTGGGAAAAGGTTCTTCCCCCAGAGGGTGGTTGGCACTGCCCAGGCTCCCCAGGGCAGCGGTCACAGCCCCAAGGCTGCCAGGGCTCAAGGAGTGTTTGGACAACGCTCTGAGGGACAGGGTGGGATTGTTGGGGTGTCTGTGCAGGGCCAGGAGTTGGAGGGATGATCCCTGTGGGTCCCTTCCAATTCAGGACATTCTGTATGTTTCTATGACTCGGTGGACATAATTTCACTAATAATGGTATCTGGTCCTCTGCTGCTTCTGGAGTCAGGAACACTTTTACATCTCTGCCTGATGAGTATGTGTTCCATCTCAGCCTTCCTCAGAAATACCAGGGCTCCATTACTTCTCCTGCACCCCTGAATTTGCCCATGTCTCAACAGGGCAGGCTGTGAGCACAGTGTCTTTCTGATTCAGCTAGAGAGGCTTGACACTTCTCAGTGAGGAACCAAGATAGAGCTGTATTAAAGGGTGCTTGTTAGACAAATCATGTGAAGTCAAAAAAGCCCCAGAGCTGAAAATAAAGACTGGGAGAATACATGGGGAAGTATCATATATGGTAACCTTTGTCTTACTCTTTCCTGGGTGCTTGTTTATGGTCTCCCCAAAAGGGTCTGACAAGTCCAAGGAGCTTCCCTGGAAAGGGCAGGGGGGCAAAGAAAAGAAAACCAGAAAGTACATAGATAAATGTAGAGGACAGCAAATGGTGACAAGATAGGAAGTGAGCATTAAAGCATCAAAACTTTTAATGTGGGACTGAATAAGGACTCTGAGCAGAGCACCTCCAGCTGATGGTGCTCCCTGGCATTGTCATGTCTGTGCTAAGGAAAGGTCATGGGTGGGTAAGAGATACCAGGTGGCCTGAACTAATACTGCATGGAGATAGAGGAGTCTGCAACAATCCTGGCCAGCCTGGTTCATACTTGGGGCTGCCTTGTGTGGATTTAGATGACCACTACAAAAGTGATACCAAGCTCAAGCAAATGCTGAGTAACATAAAAGGGTTCACAGCCCTGGACTGCAGGAACCTAAGTCACCCCAGCAGGCAGTGAGAATGTGGCCCAATATTCTCCAGTCATGAGACTGACACAAAGCACCATCGTGGAGCACCTGTTGTATTTAGAATGACAGAGGGTACAGTTGAGGCTATTCCTCTTGGACTCTGGTTCTAGACCTGTTGAGCTTTTGGAACTCATTTTTGAACCTGTTGCCACACTCTGACTCCAAACCCTCCTGAATGAATTCTAGAGGTTCCCAGCTTGATGAACAAAGAGCACAGATATGGCAGGAGTGACTGTGGCCTGGGGATGTCCCACCATCTCAGTGCTCCTATTCACATCTCAAGTTCTGCTTGTTACACAGGGCCAGGGGAAAGGGTCGTGTCCTACTGCTGCATTTTGGCTTGGCAACAGGGAGACAGGGGAAAGGGTCGTGTCCTACTGCTGCATTTTGGCTTGGCAACAGGGAGACAGGGGAAAGGGTCGTGTCCTACTGCTGCATTTTGGCTTGGCAACAGGGAGACAGCTGAAAACTTGAGGAGCGATCACGTGTTGTTCCTGGCCCAACAGCCAGCTGGGTTGGATCCATATCACTGTTCACTGCTTTATGACTTGGCTCCTGCCCCCAGTCTGAGCTCAGTGCTGTGAGTTCAAAAAACCTTCTTCCCCACTATGGAAAGATATTTCACATTATTTGTTTAGCAGCCTTTCATGTTCATTGAACGCTGTTTTGTGTTTTGCAGCAAGTGAAAGAAAACTTTGGGCGAATTCAAGCCTGCATTTCGGAGCTGCGTTTGCTCCCAGCAGAAGGCTCTTTCCCACAGGGGGGAAGTGGAGTGGTACAAGCTGTGCAGGATGGATTGCAGCAATTCAAACAATACAGCAGACACACAGCAGCAGGAGGCTCGACAAACAGTTCTGTTGAGGTAAGAAAATGTTGCAAAGGTAGCGGAAGCCATCTCATTTCACCAGTCATGCTTTATAAATGTATAATCTCATGTACAGTGAACATGCCAGAACATTTTAGGTATTCAGCAGTCTGGCTGTTTCAGAGATCCACTGTCCAGAAATCCTGGATGGAGATACCAAGTCCTTGAATCCCTCTGGACAGATTCCTGTGGAAAAGGGGACATCAGGGGAAAACTATGTGTACAGCAGTCCTATCAACTGGATGTCCTGGGACAGGATCTAAGAGAGTTTGGTGGCTGTGTTCTCAGCTGGGTGTGTGTGCTTGCATAAGAAGGAGGGAAGCTGCTAAAAACACATGAGAACAGATATATGAAGGTAGAAAACAGAGCAAGGTTCACAAGGAAGTGGCGTTTTAAGCAGTACCAACTGATGTGAAAGAACAGGGAGTTGGGGGGAAGGACGCAAAGAAATGGTGTTTTCCTCTGGACATCAGGAAGTATCAGCTCCAAACAATCTTTTATTTCAGACTTCACCAGCTCAGGGTCCACCTGGCTTTGGAGCTTTGTCAGTCATAAAAACAAATTGAGAGTCCCATGAGTGAAATTTCAGGAGTCCTTTTATTTTGTTTAGATCGTTAAACCCTTCTGGTGTCACACAGAGTCATGCTGTGATCAGGCAGACTCTCCTAGCTGTAATTGGGACTCACTTGTCTATCCAGGAAGTCTTTCTGCTGATTTTCTGCTTTTCTGTGTTTTCTTAGGGCCTTCAGGTATCCTTCCTGCTCATTTCAAATGGGATTTGTGCTTTTGTAAAGCTGGGGGTTGGAACAGACTGAGTACACATTGGAGACAAGACCTTTTTTGACACACAACGAAGTCCAGGATGACTTCTAGTATAGTTGAAGGAACAAGCTACATTAAAAATTAAGCTATCCATGAGTATAGGGAGTTTATACTCCACTAAGCAATCCTTGTTGCTCTAGATTATGCAAGTATTTTGTACTTCTCTTTGCAAGGGGATGTAAGACGTGCTGCAATGACAGGCTGTGATCATAGACAGGCAGAAGGCCATGTTTCTAAAAAAGGCAGCTTTCTGCTTCAGATTCTTAAGTGATTGCATTTTTTTTTTCATCACAAGCAATTTTTTATGCAGAGTAAGTTGAATTTTTATTTCTGTTTCCTTTTCTCAGAAGACCTTTGAGTGGTTTTGCTCAGATACAGTATCTTTTGAAGAAATAAAAAATATTGGGGTTAATGCTTCCTGCTTGGAAGTGAAGCCTGGATAACATAGGCCAGTTAAAGTAAGCATTTACCCTGTTAAATTCAACTGTATCAGGCAGATTATGTGTGGTGCCTGAGTACTTGGCATCTCTCACAAGTCATCGTTTCTGTTTTTGAAGGCTTCTCTGCTGAAAGAGGCACTCTTTGGCTTTTGCTTTTTTCTTACACTTCTGAAGTAAAACAAGTTAAACCAAAAGGCTTTCCATGTGCTTTCCTCCACGGGGAAGAGACTCCTGAGCTGCACTCCAGGGAGCAGCAGAGCTCCCTGGGACAGCCAGGCCCAGGCAGGAATAACAGGGACAGCAGGGGGGTGAAGAAACAGCCTGTCAGAAGCTGTTGATGCAGGTGCCTATGTGTGAGTAGCAGGAACAGGAGTGCCTGTGCAGGCATGACACCTCTATTAGAGAACAATTGCTGTAGTGAGACCACGATGGCCACCAGTGTTTAGAGCACAGGGCTGCCACTGGCAACCTGCTCGTGCTAATCAGTGTTTAGGCAAATGTGCATTTTCATAACAGTCAAAACACAAAGATGCAAGAATATTCCTAGCTGACCAGTAAGCATAGGAGGCAGACTTTGTTACAATCTGCAGTCATTTAAAACCCAAATAGTAGTTAAAAGTAGAAAGAATGACTTACTCTTTTGAGATCCTGACTTTGGCGGGGGAAAATCGTTAGCATCCACAAAACTGAATCTCAGTAGCAGTTACAGGGCAGGAAATGTGGCCAACCTGCAATAGGATGAAAAGCATTTTTCAAGTCACCAGTAGCCCGTTTTTTGTGAGATTAGGAAGTATAATGGCATTAAGGGATTATATCTAGAAACTGTGGTAAAACAAAAGGAAGTCATAGTAGCTACCTCAGCTTTCGTATGTGGTAAAATATTTCTCCTGGTCTCTGCCAGTCTGACTCAGGTTGTGAAAAGGGTAAATTGGAGGTGACATGCTACAGATGTAATACAGCCATGGTTTTGATGAAATAAATGTCCATCAGTGTAGCAAATGCTCTTTCTATAGCTCTGCAAAAGATAATTATATTTTTAGACAGTTCAGCTACCCCCAGCTTAAGAACAGTTCCTGCAAGCCATTTGCATTAGTTCCTAAAAGGTGACCATGACAATATCTTTATTCCCAGTAACTCAGAGGCAAACACTAGGGAGAAGTTTGGTTGGAGAGGTTTACTTTGTTAGGGAAATTAGGCTTGATCTGGCATCAGCAAGGCTGACACAGCTCCATGTCCCTAGGCCCAACCAATTGCAAGGCTGAGCTCATATTCCCATCAAGCAAAGGAACGCAGAACACACATGTAACACACATGTACAGGCATATGTGTTCACACAGGTCACAGACACTCAGAGCACTCACACACGCAGAAGTGCACGGGTGGCCTCAGCCTGCTCCCCTCTGTCTGAGCAGGATGAGGTCCACCTGCAGGAATATATGTGTGCATAAATAAATGTGTGTGTGCACACATCTCTATCTCCATCCCTGCAGTGTGGATCACTCCAGCAGCTGGTCTCAGACACTCAGTCTACCCAGTACCTGCTCCTAGATCCCAGTCTCCCTAGTTTCTGGCATCTGGACATATGAGTCCCCAAGGCTCCAGTTACTGGTACAAACTGTGATGTTTACACAGACACACTCAGACCTGGCCAGGACTCTCGTCAGCCCTCCAACAGCCAGCTCTTCCCACGTTCTCACCCTTGCAACCCCCTTGGTTCCCAGGCCACGTCACCCCTTCACCATCTGGTCTGTTCTGACTTTCAGTGGCAATCACAGACACCCAGACCTCCCACCTGAGCTGTGCTCCAGCTGCTGCACTGAGACCCTCAGATACACAGGCACACAGAAGAGAGTCCTCACCCAGAAAGCTGGTGTTAAACATGCCTGACAGATTTCTAGAAACTCTTCTAAAAACTCTTTGCAGTTACTTAGTATTACACCAAAACTGGGCAGTGGGTATCACACCTACTGTTGCTCCCTTAAGAAATATCTTTAGGACAGACTGTACACTTCTTTAAAAAATATAAAATTTCCATTCAGCTTTCAAGTGAGAAGGCTGGATTTAGTCTATTTGAGCTATAAGTGACACAGTAATGGGAGGAAGTGGTGTCAAGGCAGGTCCCTCCTCACACACACAGACTCACTGGCTGTACGTGCAAAGCACAAGACACCTGTAAATTGTTCCGTCTTCCAGCAGTGGCACAAAACCTGTAGATGTTCCTCCAGTGACCCTCTCAATCCATTTCATATTGGCTTAAATGTAAGCCAAAGCTCAAAAAAAATGCTTTCAAATCTGCTTTTGAATGGATGAGATATTTTTAGTGAGGATTAGGGTAGAGGCAGCTCTTGCACACTCTGGTTTGTGTTTCAGATCACAGTTCTGACTAGCCAGTCCAGCAAAGAAATGGTAAAGCAGCTGGAAAAGAAGTTAAAAGATGTAGACCTTGTGAGTCTGCGAAGACTACAAGTCATCGAGGTTTTGAAGAGAGACTTCCTGGAGCCCGAGGGTGTGGAGCAGTGTGTGGCAGCAGAAGAGCCCAGCAGCAGTGGTGAGTGTAAGGCAAACAGGGTGCTCAGGGAAGTTTGGGCAGCAGGACAGCCACTAGTTCTTGCTTTGGTCTGATATCTGTCACTTACCTTTGTGCCATTTAATGTCACTTGGTAAGTGAGAACTGCTGTGCCTGGAGGCACAGTGGGAAGTTTGTACCACAGCACTTCTCTGGAGCTTTAGCACATTTGGGCAAAAATTCATGCATTAATTCAGCTCTAAGTATTACTTAAAATTTACATCATGTGCAATACAGCTGCCCTGAGGGATTAAAGAGAAAAATGCACTGAATTTATGGGGGTAACACACTGACTCACACACACCCCTTCTGCTGCTGAACATCACACTGGGCACTTGACTGCCTGATCAAAAGATCCTCAGTGCAGTCAGAGGCAACCTGAATCCTTGAAGCAGGTAGTGGGAAAAGGAGAGGCAGGAGAGACAGGCAGGCTATTTGTAATTTCAAGGGTCCCCTTTAGTCCTTTCTCCTGGACTACATATTGCACAGTGCTGGGAAGAGTTACTTTCATTGACCATGTCAGGTACTCAGCCTCTTGATTAGCTGATTTTTTGTCACTAATAATTTTCTTGCTTACCTGCTGCTTCTCTTCTCCATGCTTAGGGCAGTTTTTCTTGAGCAATTAAGGTTGTATTTCTTCAGCAACCAGTAGTTGCACACCAGTGAGTTCTCTACAAGCCTCTGCTTTCCACAACAGGTCTCCTTTTAAAGGTCTTTCCTGCAGATACTTAAATTCCCCATGAACAAGACACACCTGGTTCCACACAGCAAGTTCTCACAATGAGTTGATAATGAGCTTAAAAAACTGAGTCCAGATGCCTTCCAAAGTTAGTGTAAAACCTGTTCCTAGCAATGTCAGTATTGTTTTTACTGGGTGACAGGCAGCGTGGGATGTTGTTGCCTTACTTGTCTCTAGCTGTTCGTCTTTTCTGGTTACAGTAGCAAATTTCTGGTCAATTGTCATTGTAGGGACTGGGAATGGTTAGGTGGGTTGCAGGTTCCCTTTTGCCCTGTCCCTCACACCCCTGGCCACATGCTTCATTAGTGAAAGAGTGAGCAAGTACACTCCAGACTGGATTTTTCCTGGCCATATCTCTGAAGAACTCCTCCCTTAATTTGACAGTCTTCAGCAGCGGGAATTTAAGCAATGAGAAATTCAGAGACTGAAAGTCCTATTAGGTCCTGGTTTGACTATTTTTGCTTCAGTAAAAGGTGCTGAGCAGACTCTAAATAAACCAGTGAGATGGTGATCCAAAATCCAGTTCCAGCTCAGTACATTGCAATGTTGCTATAACTGCAACTGTCATACCTGCATTTTGTTTTTCCTAGCTTGCAGATCTCCTTGGTGATTTCAGCCCTTTCTCAAGGCTGGTGAAACAATAAAATGCTACATAGCAGGAGTTTAGGCTGGTTTTCCCCCACGTGCAGCACAGCACTCACTGGGGTGTCTGCCACAGATGACGATGGCTCTCTGTGCTGCCCCTGCATCCCACTGAGCTGCTGGCAGACCAAACCAAACACTGAGTCCTATAATCCAGCACTCAGAGAGACAGCAACACTCTTACTGCCAATTAAAAGCTTCCTTTCCCTCAGCAAGACATGGCTGGTTATTCTGGACTCTGGGAGAGTCTCTGCAGTAAAGCTGCTTGGCTGGAGAAAAGCAGTGCACTGTTACCACTAAGTGGGAAAAGGGAGTCCTGAGGAGAAGGAATCAAGGTTCTGCCACTCTGACCTCACTTTAGAATTAATTTAATTTGCCAAAACCACAGCAAAAAAGGGGGTTACAAAAAATACAGTAAAGAACACTGAAGTTGCAAGATCCAGCATGCAGGAAGTGCAAGATTAGTGCTGTGTTGAACTATGGAATAAACATTGCAATGTAGCACTAATTAAGAGGTTCATCCCACAGAGTATTTCTTCTATTAGTTTGTTTCACGGCTGTTTGAACCTACTTACATTTTTAATATCCAGAGCAGGATCAGGATATCCCCTCCATAGGCTCATTCTCAGGTTAGTGCAGTTAGAAAAGACTCCAATATTTTGAAACCCCACAGCTGGCAAATCTTCGAATAGCTTTGAACATGCTCAGAACAGTCTGGGGAAGAAACACTGGCTGTTTTCTTCACGAGAGGAACTCCTTGGGAGGTGCATTTCCAGACAAACACAGACCACCTGATGAGGGACAAGGATTGCTTTTTCAAACTGCAGAGCAGCTCCTCTGTGGAGCAGAGGCTAAATCTGCAACGTTTCTTTAATTATAAAGCATTAGTGCTTGCCAGACTGCAGAGGGAGGAGAGATGTGATGTATCCAACCCCCCCAGAGAGCAGTGCACACAGCATTTGTGGTGGGAATGGTCTGTGGGAGTACCTGACAGGATGCCTGGCCTTTGGATGGACTGGCCTCTAATTGATAACTTGAGCATTATTATTCTCTTTCTTTCACCCCAGCTCCATTACACTCACTGAAAGCAGCTGAGCATTGCCAGACCTTTTGCTGACAAAGGTCAGTATTTCCATGTGTTGGAGATACTGGTCCCAGCTAGTTCTGTTTGGGGGAAACAACAAACAAGCACTGAAGATAAAGCACTAATATATTTTTTATGAACATAAAAATTCTTCTGCGAGTCTCAGGGAACCTTTTTCTGGATGGGCTCTGCAGATTGTTGAGCATTTTGCTCAGATCTAAAATCTGTAGGGAACACAACACCACCGGAACTCAACCAGCCTGCTCTCCAGCTGCATCAGTGCAGAGAAATGGGAGCAAGGCTCCCTGATGGTGGTAACAGCTCAGGTCCTGAGGAGCAGCTTCCACACAGAGGCAGGACATTCCCTTCCAGCACAGCACCCTCCAGCACCGCCCCATGAGGGAGAAACTCCAGCACCAGAGAAGACTGGGGTAAGGCGCAGTAGCAGTGTTAAAATACATTTTTAAAAGCTGCTACAAAACTAAGGAGGTAATTGGTTTACTATACAGATTTGTGAAGAACTAAAAAAAAAGGAAGGAAGTGTCCTGTCAGCCAAGGCCAGTCGGAGTGTGGGCTGGGAAGAGCCTCAGCAGCGAGCACAGCGGGGAGGGTCTCGCCCCGTGGGTGGAGTTGAATGTGCTGTGCTGCAGAGGCACAACCTCCACGATCCCAGTGCCCTCCCCAAGGCTGGGAGGCAGAGGCTGTGGGGAAGTGTGTCCTGCTGTGACAGCCGTGCTGCCCAACAGGGAGGGTGCAAGTTGCAGAGCATCTGAAGAATTACGGTCATTATAGTAAACCTGGATTATTTGCCAGGTAGAGGAAAATAAATGAATTTCTAGGGGGGGGTTGTTTGATTTTTTTTTAATACAAGAGCAGATGCATAGTGTCATTTTAACCAACTAGAAATATGAATGCATGAAGAAAAGATTTCTTGGTGTAGATGGATGTAGCACTGGTTTTTAGTCCCCCACTGGCCTGGTAAACACAAGTGGGAAAAAAGGGCTATTTCTAGTATTTATTCATCTTCTCAGAAATCGTGTTTCACATCCTGACTGTATGGTAAAGCAATTAGTGCTACCAGGCTGTCAGTACCTTCTGTGTTTACAAGTGGGTATACTGCATGTCTTATGCATTTTGCAAATTGATCATCTTTTTTTTTGTTTTTCACTTTACCTATTTTTTTTGTTTGTTTAATCTGCTGGACATCAAGCTAGCTTCTCATTTGGATGCACCTTTGAAGTATTATTGGGGATGGTTTGGGGGTTTTTTTTTGCAAGGATTTATCTTGTCTATGACCTGCCTAACTGCTCCAGCCTACATTTCTCCACGCCTAAAAGTTGTTGCTCGACCATACACATTTGTCTGCACCTCTGACATGGGAGCTTAAATACTTGCTATGCCCTTGCCAATATATTTACCTTCTCCTTTTAATTTCAGTTTAACAAGTCTCTAAATTTTATGGATTCCACTTGTTTGAAATGGGATGTAACAGTGGTGGATAGTTTTGCCTGCTGGTGTATCTGCAAGGATGTTCTACCTTGGGACTGCTGGGTTACCAAGCAGCACTGATCAGTAATGTGCTGAAACCTGCCTTCTTTGTGGGCCAGGTCTGGGTCAGGTGTTGCTTCTGTTCCCCTCAGGTCTGTGACCAGCTGCTCCTTTAGTGCATGTTGAGGGTGATCAGCTGTTTAGCCTTCAGGCCATTCTGCAAAGTAAGGTTCACCTTTGGGATGAGGAGTAGGACTCATCATCACTCCTGCCAAATTCCCTAGTTGTGCAGTCTCTCTGATTTCCCACAGCATCACATATCCAGTGCTCTTTGCTAAGGGAAAAGGAGGAAATGCTTTAAAACTGAGGAGTCTCTGAGGCCAGTGATGTGATGGTTCACATCAGTCACAACTTGTTCTCTGGAGACGGCCCTAGACAGTGCCAGCACCCCAGGGATGGAAAGGGTGGTGGGGTGGCCTGTGGAGCAGGTCAGCTCCCAGCAGTGTCCCTGGAGTCACAGTGCTGTGTTGTGATTTGCACGGTAATGGCTTCTGAAGCACTTTTTTTGTGACAGCGCTCGAGGTACTGAGGAGGTGTAATGCAGTGGAAAATGCAAAAGAATGTTCTTTTCTATGGCTGAAAATATTTGTGCTTTTACACCTTTTTTCCCCCGCAGACATTGCAATCCTGGGAATGGACATTGATGTGCAAACCGTGGAGGACAATGTCATCAGCTTGGAGATGCTGTTTAAAAGGTGGCTCCATGACTATGGCACGGAGAGGGAACAGCTCCATCTCCTCCTTCCATCGGGAGGTTTCAGCCATGCTGCTGCACCCAAGAACACCATAAGTATTTCATTTTCTCTCCCCCTCTGCAGGGAGCTCCTGAATTCCACAGCCTTAAAGGTTATCCAGGCTTGTCCTATGGGCACATTCCCTCCCAGGGGCATGTTCCCTCCCATTTAGAGAGTGAGGTCCCTCCAAGGGAGGTCTCTGGGTGAGTGGGAAAGCTGGGAGTTGTCTCAGGCTGATAGGAGCCTATTGCTCAGAGAGCTGCTTGTTTGCTGCCATGTCCCGTGGCTGCTGAGGCTACAATTAATTTCCATTCTGCAGCAAAATGTGCCTGGAGGAGCATGTGAATTTATAGCCATGTAGTCAAAGGAAAAGGGGCCTTTTACGTCCTGGGAGTTGAATAGCCCTAAAAAATGTGTTCCTTCTGTTCAATACTAAAAGTCTGTGCCAGAGCTGCACTTAAGTAAAGGCTGTCTTACAAAAGGACTTGGCTTTTATTTATATCTAGTGATTTAACACTAAAATAGCTCATGTTCTAGCTGGAGCTGCCAACAGTTATCATAATGTATGGGAAAATTTGTAAGGAATATGTCTTTTTTTTTCCCTTTATTAATCAATCCAAATCCCTAATCCATCTTTGGGTGAGTGCTGAAAACACCAACAGCTACATAGGTGTGTTCTGTCAGTTGCTGACTGTACTGTCACTCCTGCAGTGCCATGGGAAGTCCCTGCAATCCCCTTTCCACACTTCTCCAATGTGGTGCTCCTGTGCAGCTGCCCATTGCTGTCACAATGGGAGCTCACTTGTCTTCTGGTGATCCACAGGCCAGTTCCAGACTGGAACCAAAGCTCATAGAGAGTTACTGATATGCTCCACAGCAAGCAGATGAGAAAGCCTGGTGGGCATTTTTGTGTGTGTAGTAGCTCCATATCAGCCTCCAGCACAGGCAGTTATGATATTTTCCTTCATCCTAACATTGGATTTCTTACTTGATGCATTGTCTTATTAAAGCTAGCAAGGCAAACCAAGTTACACTGCAGTCAGGATTTTTCACCTTCCCACATTCAAGGAATCTGTGGAAGGCCAGAGAGATTGTTTGGAGCTCTGTGTCATGTTACACCAGTGTTAGTGACATCAGTGTCCTGTGTTTCTCCACAGACACAGATAGAAAAGCTGTAGGCAACATGTAGCCCTGAACCCAGTGTGGCTCTGGGAAACAAGCTGCTTCTCCCTCTCCAGCTCATTAATGGCCCGAGCTGGAGCTTGCCTGCCCCGTTCCTGACCGATCATCGTTTCATTAACACACCAAGTATGTGCTGTTTCCCATGTGTGTAAAACGGGGACAGGTTGTAGCCTCGTGTCAGGTTTTAGTTTTCTTCTCTCAGTAGTTGCTAGAAAACATTAACTTTGTAAGTGCTTTGAGCGTCTCATGTGCTAAACACTTCCAGAGACCTAAACCAATCTCCTTCTCCAGTGTGCCTGAAGTGCGACTTGCAGGAGAGACTGCTCGACCCAGCTCTGCTTTCGGGGCCGGCTGATGGCACCGGGAGAGCAGCAGATCCCAGTTCTCCCTGGCACGTGGCAGCCTGGCCAGCCACAGGGCTGCACAAACTCCGGGTGGTAAAGTAAGTGTTGCCCCGTGCCTCACGCTCCGTACCCGGGAGGTGGTGGAACAGCAGCTTCACTCTTCCTGTGCAGTGTCAACCTGGGGCCTGGTAACATCATCATAAAGCACTGGGGACTCAAGGTTCTGGTCAGCAAAACTGTGATGGGAGATAGCCCCGGCCCTGTAACTCTTCCTGCCACGGAACAGCACAGCCCACACACAGACAGGAGCACAGCCACAAGTGGTGGTACCGTGGCACTGGCATTGATGAGCGTAAAACCATAGGTGTTATTTGTGCAACAGTTGTTTCCCTCCAGTGTAAAGTTCTGTAGATCACAGCATTGCAATAATTCTGCTGTTCTCTCACTACCTAATGAGGCCACAGCAACTAATTGGATGTCAGAGTCTGAGCTAATTAGTTGGACTAGTAGTAAAAAAGCAAGCAAAGCCTCATAGTGCCGTGTGACTTCACCTAAGGGTGTGCTCGCTTTCCTGGCAGCAGTTTGTGGCTGGTAAGCACAGAGCATAGCACAACAAGTGATGCTCTCTAGTGTCTTTTCTGAGGTTTATTTATAGGGGGGGGGAAGTTATTTTTTAACTATGCAGTTGCTATTAAAATGATTCTCAGCCTGTCAGTAGCTGAAGAGCACTAACAAGAGCCATATGCTTGCAGGGCTCTGAAGTCTGAAGGTGTCTGTGAGTCTGTACTGTATGGCCTGCCCTTCATCATCAAGCCCACAAGCTGCTGGCAGCTGGACTGGGATGAACTGGAGACAAACCAGCACAGCTTCCATGCTTTATGTCATAGTCTTCTGGTAAGTGCGTGAAAATTGCAGTGTGATGAGGAGGAAGGAACAGTTAGTGCAAACCCCATAAAATCTGTAGCCTGCATCAGAAAACATATTTCAGAAGCTGCAACTCATCTTATGGGCCAGAGCTGTGCTTGTAAATCTTTCCAGCCAGGGCATCCACGGGAAAGATGCTACAGCACATCAAACCTTAGAGAAGACCCTTGAGCCTATCAGAAATCCAGTGTTTGGGGATATGAAGTGCAAATGTCAGAGTTGGAGTTAGATCTGTATCTTTAACTGTGAAAAAAATTAACCAAGGCTTGGACTGTGGAGGACTGCCCATTACTGACAAGTTGTAAAGCAAAATTGGATGTTTTTCTTTAGAATTGACTTGCATTTAATTAAAAAACAAATACCATACTGTCCTCAACCATATTGCAGAATAGTGTTCTTATTCTGATGTGTGTGTGCCTGCTCCTGAGCACTACAGCCCACGCTGACAGTGCTGAGGGAAGTGGCTCTTGCCTGCTGTTCACTTCGGGTTTGGCTTTTGCCATTTAGCAAAGGAAGTGGATGCTTTTGGCCAGGCACGAACCTCAGAACACCAATCCAAACTGGAACATTGTGGTGCATTCCTATTACGTCATCGTCCCCTCCGACTCTGCCACTCTACTTGTCAAAGCAGTGGCCATCAGGGAGCTCCTGCTGCCTTCAGCCTTCCCAGCCCTCCTTGCTGAGCACCCCGAGCGAATCCGTGGCCCCATAGAGGTGAGTCAGTGCAGCCCTGCTCTGGGTCCAGGTCCCAGGGGAGTCACTGGAGCCCTGCACTAACCCCTGTGCAAAGGTCCAGCAGTACAGGCAGAGATCAGAGCAATGATCAGCCCTATGCACAGGCCCTGCAGCTGCTGCTGAAGCTGTAGCCATCTCCCTCATTGCCAGGGAACACAGATCTCCTCATACTTCAGAGAGAGGTGCTTTAGGCAATAGATAAATCAATACATAGAGTACCTCTGTTTCTTCCAGTAGATTCAGGCTTCTGCATTTCCTGTTCTGCCAAGTGGTCTACCTCTGCTCCAGGTGCTGCCAGGAAAGGCAGAGCTCTCACTATAGCCTTAGCAGATAAATAGAGAAGGAAATGGCTGGGAAGATGTCTAGTGATAGCTGGAATATGACGAAGCACTCCAAAACTTCTTTCCAGCAGAGGACATATCCTACAGCTTTCTTCATGGACAGTTAATGCCTGTCTTTTGGAGCAATGCTGTATGTCTGTTGCAGAGAGTGGGAAGAAGTCTTACGAGGCAGAGTTGAGGGTGACAGTGCCCAGAAAGGGTGCTCCAGCTTGTTGGCTGATTCTGGGCATGGGAAAGGATAGGACTGCATCTTGCAAGGAAATGCTTAAATCCATTAAGACCTGGTGGCAGATGCCTCTTGTTCCTACACAGCTGAGAGTGCTCCTTGCGGGTAGCAGCACAGCCAAAGATCCCCTCCCCTATCACTGCAGGGTGGCATGGAGTGTCTGCAACACTCATCCCTGGAAACCACCCCTCCCAGTGCTAAAAACAACACCCCCCCCCCCAAACCCCAGAGCTTCTACTTGTCACATCCCATAGTAACTCAGTTCTTTCTCCTGAGCAGAGTGCCCTGAACAGCTTGGAAGTGGAAGTTGCTTATAACCCCTTACACCTAAAAAGCAACCTCTACAAATACCTGAAGAGTTCGTTGTACAAACCTCCACATCGGCAGCAGGCCCAGCCCCGGGAGCAGCGCCCAGAGCGGCATCAGCCCAAGCAGGTAAGTCCCTTGCCTGTGACCAGCCTGGAGTGTGTTCTGCCCATCTGGTCAACTTCCTACAGAAGGGCTGAGGGCAGCTCCCTGGTACCCGGCAGGGATGGGTGCAGGATCAGCTCGTGCAGCTGAGAGGGACGCTGGGCACATTCAGACACAACCACAGTGGGACAAGCCAGCGCCTCCTTCCACAAGATGCACTTATGTTTTGTCCTGTCTTGCAGCCCCAGAGCAGAGCCAAAGCTGCAGTGGCACCCCTTCTGATGGCTCCCTCTCCCCTCCAAACATTCAGACCAGCAGCAGCGAGGAGAGACTCCTGTGAGCGCTCTCCCCTCCCCAGGGAGTACGAGGAGTTCCTGCAGTGAAGCCCAGGCTCTGCTGGGGCTGCCCGTGTGCAGTCACAGCTCAGCTTCTTGCTCAGCTGCACGGGGCCGGAAGCGGTCAGGCAAGACACTGAGCTCAGCCTGGGGCAGACAGGCACTTCCCATCGTTTGTTCCTCGTTGTTTTACTGTTTTGTTCGTCACCGAGTCAGTCTACAGGAAGTTTCTGCTCTGGGACCCTCTGTCCAGAGATCCAGCTATCCCCCACAACACCACGTATTTCCTGTTCTTGTCTGCACACATCACAAGCACGCCTCAAATTCTGGTTTCTGAGACTGGGCTAACACAGGCCACAAACCACAGACTGCTGTCAGCGGGTGCGGAGGAGCTGCAAGCAGGGTGGTGAGGAAATCAAAGGCAGGCAGTGACACCGAGCTGCCTTCATCCTGCAGCAGCGGGTTCAGTGCGGTGCCTGGAATTCCTTAAAGCCTGGAATTCCACCCTCCCAGGCACAGCACTACCCACGATGATGATGATTTGCTTGCTTCCGAGGTTGGCCTTGCTGTCCAACACCCCAGCCAATGAAGGGGTTTGTAGCAAGTGCCAAGCCAGGGCTGGCTCCTGCACAGTGACATCTCATGCAGTTGGAACTGCAGCACAGCCCCAGCCCCATCTCCTCCTCCTGGACCACCTGTGCCTATGGGGCTGGTCCACGAGCCAACACAGCAATACTTTTTGGCAGGGTTCAGAAGATTCTCAGATCATAGTATGACATGGCAGGGGAAAAATGCAGCACCACACTGGCTTAGAGATTTTCAGAGAGTTTCTGCCCAGTGCTGGCACATGTCAGCCTGGTTTTCAGTGCAGGTGTAGGGCAGCTGCCCCTGGCAGGGCAGAAGCTGAGGGCAGCTCAACCAAGCCAAGGTGGGGTGGTCTCTACCAGCCCCCTAATGCCAAGCACCAGCACGGTTTGTGTTCTACTTCGTTCTGACAAGCTGTTTCAAAATAAAGTTATCCACCATAATATTCGCTTTCTGCCTGTGGTTTATAATGTGTACAGCATTGCTATCCCAGCACTGACCTGTGCTTCCTGAGAAACAGCTGCAGTTGAGCAAAGGCACAACACAGGCACAATCCTCCCCGGGGGCTGTTCAGCAGGAGTGCAGAGCTGTCAGAGCCCTCTCTTCTCCCTGGGCTCTCAGCTCACTGACAGGCCCTGATAGCTATCCAAGGGCACGGGCCTGCTCTTCCCATGCCCCGGCATCTCAGGCAGCTTCTTGCAGCAAGATATCAAGGGCAGATATTCTGGAAAACAAGGCAGACACCCCTGCAGGCACAAGGATATGGACTCACTGGGTGCAGGCTGGTGGCCAGCTCTGCCTGTCTCGAACACTGCTGGGGAAGGGACAGGAGCAAAGGGCAGTGATATACATACAAATGGCCCGGCCTGGGGTGTGCAAACCAGGCAACAACATGAGAATGACAAAACCAGGTGGGGGAGGGAGGGCAGCAGGTAGGAGATGGAAAGTCTTTGGAAGTCCTGAGTTGCCTGTTAGGAGAGAAGATGCTGTTGCTGAATCAAGAAAAATAAATATGCTTTCCTTGCAGCCAAGAGGAGAGCAGGGCTGTGCAGGGACCACTGGGCTAGCACAGATGCTGGAGCATCTTCCTTCCTCGCTGTCACCTTTTAGGTGCCAGCTGGGTCAGCCCAGCACATTCGCCACGCTCAGCTCCACGGGAAGGCACGGACACAGCACACAGAGGTGGCCACAGGGATGGAGATGAACAAATACCCAAGGCTGTATGTGAAGGGAGAACCCCAGGGAGGCTGCTCTTCATTGTTTAAGTTATGGAGCCTCTCACTGGAGTCATAAGCAAGGATTATGGGTAGGTGGCCTGGGCCACCTAAGCAATGGCCAGAGCTCATCTCTGGAGCAGAACTGCTCTTGGGATATGGACATGGAACCACCATGGACAGGAACACAAGCAAGGGACCACCCAGCAGCTAACACCCTCTTCTCCTGCCCCTCATCCCAGCAGGAACTGCCTCAGCCTCCCTCAGATTCCCAAAACCCCTTAGACTTCTTTCCCTTATCCAACAAAACCCCAGTGGAGAAGACAACCCAGCCCAGAATAGCCACGAATTGGTCCTGACTACAGTTGAGCTGTATTGTGACAGGGCTGAGGGTTCCCCCTGCAACTTGGGCATTAGACAAATGGCCAGTCAGAGCTTACCACCTTGTCACCATCTCACCAGCCTGAGGACCTGAACCTGATCCTCCAGACTTCCCCAGCAGTTTTTGGCTCCCTGGGTCTGAGGTAGGGCTGCAGAAGTCACGCTTAGCCCTCTGCACAGGTACAGCACAGTGCTGTCACCTGCCTGCCTGCCATGCTGCCATCAGTATCAACAGGCTACTAAACCTGCAGAAGTCACCAGCAGCCCCATCCAGACATGGGTGCAGCCAGTACCAGGGTGCCTCATCTGATCCTACACAGAAGGACATGAAATCTCTCAAAACCATTACCGGTACCAAAAGGACAACCTATTTTTCCTCTGCATAGGTTTCTGCCCAAGGCTGGCCACACTGCAATCAGCCTCAGACCACAGAGCAGGGATCGCAGATTTTGCCATTTAAGTCAATGGGATCCAGACTGGGCTATCCCAGGCCTTTCAAGAGCAGTGGGAGATCAGCAGCGGGATCAAGCTGGGGAAGAAGAGATCCTGTGACTAATCAACAGCCACTGAGCTGCAGCAGAGCTGGAGCCTGTCCCTGCCCAGCCTTATGCATGGAGGCCATCACATCCATACCCTGATCAGCACATAAAGATATCTGTGAGCCTGACTCTCACATCCCTTAATCCCCTGGCATCAGGGCATCCCAGCCACAGCTGAATCTGGCATGCACTTTTCATTGTTGTTTCCCCTTAGCTCAGTAACTCTGGCACAGACACCAATGTGCGACCACATGAACAGTGCTCAGCTGCTCCGCAGCAGGACCAGCATCTCCCCATCCATCCTGACAGCTCAGACAGGCAAACGTGTCATTCTGAGACATACAGACTTTAATATTAAAATAATTTCGTATAAAAATACCTTTGAAGACTGATGGCAAGCAGTCTTCCACGCACCACAATGGGCATCCGAGCCCTGCAGCCTGGTCAGAGGGGAAGCCAGAGCAGAGCCAGAGCAACAGCTACAGGACAATACAGCCAGGCTTCCTGCGATCAGGAGGCAGCAGCAGAGCCAGCTCCAGAGCAGGAGAAGTACCCTGGCACCTGTGCCAGCCACAGCTCTCTTGCTCTTGCTGTTTCACTCCAGGGAAAGGCAGCCTCTCAAGTGCTAGTGAGCAAGAGGGGCTCTGCCTGAGCCCAAACGGTCCCCACCCCTAAGCCCCACCCCAGATCCATGGAGGAGCACAGCTGGCACTGGGACACCAAGTCCCATCCAGGCAGATACAGAGCAGCAGCACCCTATATCTCTCCTAAGTCCTCATAGACAGGCGACAAGCTGCACTCATCCACAGACTGCTCCTTCTTCTGCAGGTGCTGGGGCTTCACCACCTGGCTGTACAGCACCTCCACATTGTTGTTGTTGCTGCTGTTGAGGCTAGGTTTGGTGACCTCCTTCTCAGCAGCAGCGCTTCCCCACCACCTCCCGGGGTCCTCGATCCTCTCCACACCTTTGGAGATAAAGGGTGCCTGGGGCTTGGGGGCAGGGACTGGCCTGGGCCCCTTGGCCTTGGCCTGGAAGGCAGGTACCGAGTAGTCATCAGTGCTGGGGTTGTAGGGGTACTCGTAGCCGCCCTTGCCGTCGTGGCCCTGGGTGCGCCAGGCCTCGCCCGTGGGCCGCGCCTCGTCATAGATGCAGGCGGGGGGGGGCAGCGAGCGGGGAGCACGACCCTCGGGCTCGTCGTAGATGTGCTCCTTCTGCCCGGGCGCCGGCGGTGCCTGGCTGCGACCCTCAGCACGGACCTGCTTGTAGGCGCCCGAGTACAGCGGCACCGGCAGCCGAAGCTTCGTCTCATCCGAGGCCCCGCCGGGTGCCTTGGCCCTGCTCGTGGGCTTGCTGTCCACAGGGTCCGAGTACAGCGGGTCCGGCCAGGGCCGGAGGCCCTTCACTGAGTCCAGGGGCTCCGAGTACACGCTGCACGGGTCCTCGGCTGGCGGCACGGCACGGAGCACCTTCGGCAGAGGGGAGCGTGGGGGTGTGCTGGGGGCTGCGGGCTTGCCCTGTGGCACAGGCAGCTCTGGCAGAATCCGGGTCTTCAGCAGAGACGTGGCGTCTCTCTCCTCTGCCGCTGCACTGGCCCTGGGCGCCAGCCCCGCTTTGGATGCCAGGGTATCGCTCCCCTCGGCGGGCAGCTCCAGGCTCAGGGAATCAGCCAGGGCCTGGCGGATCTGGGCCACGCCGGGGCTGTCTGCATCCAGAGAGTCGCAGCTTTGCCGGTTCTCCTCCACTTGTGCTTTCTGCTCCTGGATGGAGGCTTCCACAAGGCGGAAGATCTCGTTGCCCTGCGTGGTCTCAAAGGTGAAATTTCCAGGTCCCGAGTCACAGCGCCTGCCAGCTTCGAAGGAGAACATCACCTGGGGGGGAAGCGGAAGGGTCACATCCTGATCAGCACCTGCCAACCCAGTGCGTCGTGCAGGCTGCGTTTCCTGCTGAAGAGCGTGTGGTTGTGGCACCGATCCTGCACATCCTGCAAGAGACTGCAGTGAACATCCTGTCCCTTCCAGTCCCGCAGCAAGAGCCACCCTGGGGGCCCGCTGTGACCAGCGGCTGGGCAGGGATGCACACCTCAGGGGACATCACTGCAAGTGCCCCAGAGGCAGAGCTGCAGGTCCTGCTGGAGACCTGCTGCCTTACCTGAGCAATGCCAGCAGCATCAACCATTGGCACCGGATAGTCTAGGAAATAATACTGAGAAGAGACTACGGTGAGCAGATGAGTGACAGTTCAGCAGGGGAAAACTACTGTGGGCACCTTGAGTAAGTCAGCATCAGACAGAAGGGAGCGATCTGGAAGTAAGAGATACAAGAGGAAAAACAGGGCTTTCCACAGGAGAAAGCCCAGAAGCAACAGCTCGACTACCAAGAGTAAGCAAAGCATTTACCTACCAGCATTGCTCTGTTAATGGTATAAGGTACTTTAAAGAGAAGTCTTGCTCAGGCAAGGAGGAGGGAGCTGAGGACAGTCCCTCAGGAGGGAGCTGAGGACAGTCAGGGTGACAGATGTCCCGGGTGACCCTGCTGTGGTCACCGGGGCTGCAGCAGTTCTGGCATTCAGCAGGGCTGGCTGCGTGGATGCTACAGGCCAGTCGAGCACATCGGCTCCTCACCCATTAGCAGCGAGCAAGAGCTTCCCCGCCAGGGAGCGGGTCATGGCACGTGGCACACGGGGCCCCCTGCTCCTCACCTTGTCCCGGCCGTATCTCCGGAGCAGCCGGTAGGGCCAGACGTAGAGGATCTCGTTTGTCCGTGGGTCCTTCAGGACGAGGCTGTCACGCTCAGCCTTGAGCACGTAGGTGCCGCGCAGCTCACAGCGCTCCGCAGCCTCGGTCCGCTGCACTGTCACCCAGAAGGCGTTCACTGCAGGGACAGGGCTGTCAGGGCAGGGCAGGGGGAGACACAGCCCCAGCCCCAGGCAGTGCCTCCCCCAGCGCCAGGCAGTGCCTCCCCCAGCGCCAGGCAGTGCCTCCCCCAGCGCCAGGCAGTGCCTCCCCCAGCGCCAGGCAGTGCCTCCCCCAGCGCCAGGCAGTGCCTCCCCCAGCCCCAGGCAGTGCCCCCACCAGCCCCAGGCAGTGCCCCCACCAGCCCCAGGCAGTGCCCCCACCAGCCCCAGGCAGTGCCTCCCCCAGCCCCAGGCAGTGCCCCCCCACAGCCCCAGACAGTGCCTCCCCCAGCCCCAGGCAGTGCCCCCCCACAGCCCCAGACAGTGCCTCCCCACAGCCCCAGGCAGTGCCCCCCCACAGCCCCAGGCAGTGCCCCCCCACAGCCCCAGGCAGTGCCTCCCCCAGCCCCAGGCAGTGCCTCCCCCAGCCCCAGACAGTGCCCCCCCACAGCCCCAGGCAGTGCCCCCCCACAGCCCAGCAGCAGGGCAGCAGCAGGTCAGGCCCCACATAAGGTGCCCAAGGTCAGGGCAGTGGCAGGTCCCACCTTCGTCTCTCGAGTAGTAGATGGAGTTCACGGCCATCTCCAGGGCCGGCACCTCCTCGCTGCCCTCTCTGCCATGCTGTGCCACCATGCCAGCATCACTGGAGCCACTTCCCTGACAAAGGAGAGCAGATCAGCCCCAGCCTCCTCTTCCCACATCAGCCCCTGGGCCCCTTGGTAGCCACTACCTGCAGCCCTTCAAGGCCTGAGCCCCACCGCCCTTTCCAGCCCCACACATCCTGGCTCTCCTTCACCCATACCCAGCCTGTCCAGAGCTGGCAACAGACCCCAGGGCCCCCTGAGCCAACATGAACATGGACAAACAGGGCCAGGCAGCACAGAGAGGGTTTCCTCTAGCAAGACTCTGGCCCCAGCTGGGCTCTGGGTTGACAGGACGAAGGACAGAAGCTCCTCCCAGCAGTATTACCCACAGAGCTGCCCCCAAAGCACCACACGGCCCAGTCACAGGGAGGGGTGGGGCGGGGGCTGATGACCCAGTAGCACAGGGGTCTGTGTCCTGCCCTGCACAGGCAGAGGGGGGGCCCCAGAGAGGAAGCAAACACTTCTATTTTAGCACATGCAGAACTGAAAGTGCAACACACACACTGTCAGCAACCGTGTCCCAGCAGCAAGGCCCCCAAAGGGCCTGGGGGAACACAAACCCTCAGTGCTACTGAGCTGTTCCTCAGGGCCACGTGGGAGGGGGCTGCAGCAGAGGGTACATCTTGCAGAAGGCAAGCTCCCAGAGTTTCAGTTTAAAACCCAGACATATGAGCTTCTCAACAAGAGACAAGGTCCAAAAAGGGCCTTCCAGCCCTCATGTTTGGCTCCTAAATAGAAAGGAGACTGTTAAAACCTCATATCCTTTGAGCAGACACTAACAGCTCCCGCTCAGCTAAAGCATCCAGTGCAGCAGGACTCCAGCCTGAGATTGGGAAGTCAAGGGCCACCTGACCTGCTAGAGCCCTTTAGGGCTCCATTTGACTGCACTTTTCCTGATCTTCAAAAGGAAAAAAATTCTGTTTTGAACTCCAAATGATCTCTGGACCCAGTTCCCAAGCTACTGGACGCTGCTTACCTTCTGGGCAGCAACATGACACAAAATCACATTCTCCACACAGATGACCAGAAATCACAGCTGAGCATCTCCAGCTCTGTGCAGAGAGGCCACGTGCAGCTCTTGTGCCTCCTGCTCCAGGTCAGGCCTTTCCAGAACATATGCCAGCCTTGTGGCCGTTTGCTCACCACTTCCTAAACTGTCAGCTTGCTTCTGGACCTCAGGCATACAAACGAAGGCTCCCATGTGAGGGATGGCACAAGCACATCCCTGCTCCAAGCAGGTGCTCCCCAGCCTGGCTACTACCCTGCCCCACTCCAAGGGTGTGTGCTGTGTCCCAGCTCAGCCCCACAAGCCACTTCCAGGGCAAAGGCTGCAAACCCAACTACACCAGACAGAGTCATTTCCAGCACCACACCAGTGCCTCTTGGCCTAGTCAGCCCAGAACCTGGTGCACAGACACACTTGGCCTGGCAGCAGACTGCAGGGAGATGCAGGAGGGACAAAGGGAAATAACACTCAGCAAACACCTGGGTCCTTGTGGGGAGATCCTGGGATCACCAGCTGTGCAGCCAGTCGTCCTGCCAGGTAGCCCTGCCCAGCACTACCATCCTGGTATCAGCTGGAGCCCAACCCAGGACTCTGCAAACACCTCCCAGGAGGGAGAGCCAAGACCATGGGTCAGGCAGGCATGGATCCAGACGACCACGCTCACAGGGCACCCGTTGCCCAAACAGCCTTCGTGGGTCACACTGGCTGCCCACGGCTCCAGGGGCTGCAGCAGACAGGGGCTGGAGGGCTGTGCAGGAGGCCCAGCACAGACAGGAGTGAGCCACAAGGCTGGACGAGGGGGTGCACTGGCCCTGAAGATCCCAGGAACCAGGTGGGTCCCGAAGCCAGGCAGGCCCTGGAGCCAGGCACTGCAACGCTCTCAGGGCTCTGCTTCCGCTGCTGCTGCAGCAGGAAAGGCAGGGGTGGTTGTGCTACGAGAAACGCTCCTCGGCCATCACCTGGCCCCCCACCAGGTCTGTGGAGGGGCAAGGATGGGCTCTGTATGAGGGGAGAAGAGCCCAACTTGAAATTTGGAGCTACAACCACGAATTACCGACAACATGCTGAGGAATCCGGCAACTCAGCTGACTGCTGGCACAGCAGGAGCCAACAAGAGGGGACCAGAGTCCCAGGGCCGGGTGCTCTAAATCTGGGACCACTGCCTCTGCCTCAGGGTCTCCTTTCCTGCGCCACCAGGGCTCCTGCCGGGTGGGAAGGGATCGCTCCACCACACACACTCTGCTGTTCGTGTCCCGTCCCGTCCCCTCCGGCGCGGGCCGCCCGCAGCTCCCTCCTCCCCGGACAGCCCCCGCCCGCACCGCGCTCACCGCGAAGGCGATCTGGCACAGCTTCGCCACCCACTCCTCGCTCTGCTGCTTCTCGGCCGCGAAGAGGAAGGTCCGGTCGCGGGTCTCCAGGCGGAAGGCGGCGGTGCCGGCGCGGGGGCCGCCCTCGCCCACCGCGGCCACGCTGGTGCAGTCGCTCAGGCGCACGACGGTGCGGGCGAGCCGCCGGGTGCCCGCCCGCCCGGCCGCCGCCGGCTCCTTGCAGTCGAACACCTCGAGGCGGGCGACGCCGTGCTGGCTGGCGGGGTACAGCGCGGACCAGCCGCGCTTCCAGCGCTGCGGGGAGCGGGGTCACACCGGGCCGGGCGCGGCTCCGCGGGGCCGCTCGGCCGGGCCGGCAGCTCACCGGGAGCGGCCCCGGGGGCGCCCGGGCGGCCCGAGGGCAGGGAGGAGGGGGGGAGGGAGAAGGGGAGCCCCGGACCCACCTTGGCGCCGAACTTGTGGCTGTGCTGCACCAGCAGCGGCCCTTCCATGGCCGGCGGCTCCATCCCCGCGCTTCCGCCCCCAGACCGGGGCGGGGCCAGGAGGGGCCGGGGGCGGGGCCGGGGGCGGGGGCGGGGGCGGGGGCGGGGCCGGGGCGGGGCCGGGGCGCGCCTGTGTGTCTGTCTGGGTGTCCGTGTGTCTGTCTGTGCGTGGGAAGGTGGGAGCGCGAGTGCGCGCATGAGCCCTACCGACAGCGGAAGGGACGGCAGAGGGTGACGGCACCCGAGTGCTCCGGGACTTCTGCCCTGAGGATGTGAGAGAGGCTGCTCGCGTGTGACAGAGGCGTGTGCTCGAACTGGGGACGGGAAAACGGGATTGGATGGACTGAGGATAAGTGAGGGCAGTGTGGAGAGCAGGTAGAGGATGGATAAGGTTTCAGAGGACAGGAAAAAGGAGTGACGTCTTTGATACAAGAAAAAAGGAAGTGGATAAGTAGAGGCCACTTAGCTCAACTTCACAGTCCAAGAAAACCGTGGAACGAATAGCCAGGTGCTCCCAGAGAGAGCAGAGAAAGGAAGAAATCATAGCAAACACCCCTGTGTATGCACAGCACTGCCCGACTTCCTTCTGTGACCATCTGTGGATGGGGTAATGTCATCCACATCTCTCTACCTCCAATCGTGCCATGTCCCTGGGCACCGAGGTCACTCCAGGGGCACTAGGCTGCTTCCAGTGCTGTCCCTGCCGTGGCTGGCCACTCCAGTCTGCCCCAACAGCCTTCTGCAGGGCTAGGCTTGAGTCCAGCATTCCCAGCAGGAGGTGGGATAGGTGCTGACTGTGAGGCAAAGAGCAAGGAGCAGCATGGCCTGTGCCCAGCACGCCCCTGCAGTAACTCCCGGGCATGGATGACCCACCCTGGCAGTGCCGAGCTGCTTTCCCACAGCACCGCTGCCTGTCCTACACCCAGCAATGGTTTTTATCCCTGTGTGTCTCTGGTTATGAGCCCCCAGTCCAGGGGCTCAGGCTTTCAGTGCTCTAGGCTCTCCTTGCTTTGCACAACCTCCTTCGTGCCATCCTGCTGTGCTTTGGGCAGACCTTGCTGGCTCACAGTGCACTCTGATGGCCTTGTGGCACTCTGATGGCACTGTGACCCTGTCAGGTTACTGCTGGTCAGTCAGCTTTGATGGCCCAGACACCATGACTTGGCTTCCTGGCATGACATTAACCTGCAAAGGCAAGAGGGAGAAGCCACTGGTCCGGATTTTCTAGGCCTCTGATGCCCACTTCTCCTGTGCAAGCCCATGCCTCTGGCTTAGATGAAATGGCCGCAGGTGGGGACAGCTGCTGGGAGGGAACTCGGCAGTGCCTTGCTACAGGAGTGCCCCTCTGCAGCCTCCTGGCTCCATCCCTCACGCTTGCATGGTAACGAAGCTGTGGACTTGTGTCCTGTTTAGGAACAGCATTCTCCAACTTAGTGTTTCCACTGAAAAACTCCAGACCATGAACTGGTCACTCACTGCCCCACCCTCCCCCTGAGGTGGGATGGAAAGGATGTGTTGGAGGCACAAAAAGCTAAAGGTCACGGGTTGAGATAAGAACAATTTACTAGAAACAGCAATGAGATAAGAAAACAGTAACAATACCAATAACAGAGCGTACAACACAGGCAAACGATTCACACGCAATTGCTCCCCACTCAGAACCTGGGTGCCACCCAACTGCACACCCTGGCAAAACCGGGAAAAACCCCACCCCACCCCTGTACCCGCTGTGCATGTGGTGAGGCGGCATCCAACAACCTCGGGGTCCTGCCGTTCCCCTCCCGGCTGCTGAAAAATTAGACCTACCCTGGCTGGAGCCGGGACAACTCGACTCTTGGGTTATGGCACGTTTGGCTGGGGAGGCTGCAGGGATGCTGCAGAGCTCTGATCCACCTTGCAGTGAGAGAGACAAACAGGAAAAGAGGTCAGAAAAAGAGCAAAATGATGTGGTGATGTCAAACACACAGGCCCATGTGTAGGCAGGTCCCCATGATGTGCAGCTGCAGGACAGGGAACTAATGACATGGTAGCACTTCTGCAAACCAGAACCTGTGGGATGGAGAGAATCACGAGCCAGATGTGTCAGCAGCTCAGAGCAGGGTGGCACAAGGCAAACAGCAGCCTGACACAGGCAGGCAGGTGAGTCACCTGCAGGGCACATGGACAGACCTGATGGCATGGACCTGGCAAACCTGGAGAGGCATCGCACCCTGGACCAGGCATGAGGGTGCGGGCAGGGCAGGTGCCGGCTCAGCGGTGAACCCATAATGACACCCGACCCCTCGGGAACAGCTCTGGGGCTGTGAAGTCCCGGGAAGCTGCAACGGCAGGAGAAGGCAGAGCCCTCGGGCTGCACAGGCAGAAGGCCCGCAGCGGGGGCTGCGGGGAGAGCCGGGGCTGGCATGACACCACCCCGGGCCCCGGTGCCCCTGGGGGGGTTCTGGCCCGGGAGGCTCCGGCCCTGCGGCTCCAGCATCGCCTCCCGGGGGCTCCGCACGGGCCCCGAGGCCGCCCCGCTCCGCCCCGCGCCCGGGCCCCGCCGCCGCCCCACCCGCGGGGCCGCCCCTTGCGCTGCGGCGGCCGCGTCTCCGCGGCGGGGGCGGGCGCTGGAGCCGTCCCTGCTCGAGCCCCTCCGCACACCCTCCATCCCACCCTCCAGCACTTCATCCCTCCGCGCACTTGTCCATCTCTCTGCTCATTCCTCTGTCTCTTCAAGGTTCCCTCCATCCCTTCGCGAGTCCCTCTGTCACCCCGCGCATTCCTCCATCCCTCCGCTCATCTCTCCGCGCATTCCTCCATCCCTCCGCTCATTCGTCCGCGTCCTCCTCCATCCCTTCGAGCATCAATCCATCCCCCCGCACACCCTGCGCCTGCTTCCCCGCTGGCAGGGCCGCTCCTGCGCGGGGATGGCGGGGCGGCCGCGCTTCCTCTGCGGCGTGGTGGAAGGTAGGTCCCTCCGGGGCCGCGGCTGGGGCCGGTGCCGCCCCGCCCCGCCCGGGCATTGCAGGGGCTGGCCCGGTCCACCGAGAGTGAACCGGGGCCGGGAACGGCCTCCGGGATCCGCGCCTGGGTCCCCGGCTATGTGGGAGGTGGGAGCCGGACCCCTGCACAGCACCCCGTCTCTGCCAGGGAGTCGGGACCAGCACCCCCGTGATGCTCCCAAGGATCCCCAGAGCACCACTGAGCCCCACAGCCACCCCAGCAGAGCCGACTCCCCCAGAGGGGCACGGGGACCTGCTGCTCGGTCTCCAGTTCTCTGCAAGGGGTTCTTATCTGCCCTGGGCTCGTGCAGCTTCCTGGTGTGCCCCCCTGCCCACAGGGCAACAGTGCTGGGACTGCGCCCAGAACTGGTCCTTCATGGCAGTTCTGTGGGACTCAACCCTGTCCTGCTCCCTGCCGACATCCCCAACTCCTGTTTCTGCCACACAGCAACTCTGGAGCTGGGCAAAAGCATCACCCTTTCTCCTGGCAGCACAGTACCCTGCTGAGCCCACTGCCCACTGCCTCATCTGGAAGGAAACAGAAGCACCATGCAATTAAACACAAAATAAGTAGGAAGTGCAGGGGTGGGGAAGTTGGCATGAGTCAGACAAGAATCACTGATATAGGAAAGCTGGCCTGGTAAAGGGGACACGGGAAAGCGACGCTGGTGGCAGAGGACATGAGGACACTCGTGTTGGGGCGTGTGCAGGACTGAGTGTCAAACTTGACTGGCCCCATCAGTTCACAGCAACGTGTGAGTGAGGCACTTGCAGGCAGGTGCCATATAGGGACTCCTGGGACCTGACTGTGAAATAGAAATAGCAAATTATTTATCATGGAAATAACTTTTTTGGGTGAAATGTTTGCTGGGATCCTCAAGTGGCCACAGATTTGGCCCCTGCACAGATGGCTAGTAAACTGAGTGTATATTATTTCAAAATAGATGGAGTAACCATGTAGATGTTCAGCAGGCAGATCATCTGTCTGCAGGGAAGATAAGTGCAGTGAGTCCTGTGGTGCAACCCGCCATTGCCCAAGGCTTGTGTTGGGGGCTGCGAGGTGGGCTCCTGCCAAGGGGAGCTGGGCATCTGGGCCCCCTCCCAGGCAGATGAGCTCCGGGACACTCAGGTACTTTGGGGAAACACAGGTGCTTTTCTGGGCGACGTTGGCCTTATGCCAGACGCTGAGAGCTTGTCCTTTTTCTGAGCCGAACAGAGTCACTGCGCTCTGTCCTTGTGCACTGCCCAGTTTGGTGAATGCCATCTGCTCCCTTTGGCCTTGGCTGCTGTGAGGTGCAGTGAGTGACTCAGAAGTTGCTCAGGATGCAGAGCCCATCTGAAACCAGGAAGCTGTCTTGATGGCTAATTGCCATCACTGTCCAAGACATAATGGATTTTCCATGAGACTTCACATTGCGGCTGCCAGATCTTGCAGAGACTTGAAGTGACTGGAGATTCTCTTGCTAAATCTCAGGTCTGCGCTGGAACACTTAGAGGTTCCCCTCAACCTCTGCTTTGAGAAGCTGTCAAATCTGCATCTCTCCAAATGCATTGACCTGCCTGTTCTCCCGCTGTCCCCAAGTGAAGGGGTTTGCATTCCACTGGATGTTCTTTCTCACTGCCTTTGTAGACAGCTCTGCACCTCCCAGTGCAGAGTAGTCCCATCAGGGGAATGGGTGCTGCATGTCTGTCAGTGTCCTCCTCATTATACCCAGTCACAGGCTGGTTCCTGCCCTCCAGGCTACAGAACACTGTCAGCTGCTGTGCTGCTACAGCCTCAAGCTTGTGTCAGACACTGGTGCCCAACAACCACCCAAAGTCTGCAAGCAGCAGAAGGGGAAATGTTGAGAAACACTTGGGAATTTGCTGGCTCTGGGTCTGTATTTCCTGCATTCAGTTTTGTTCCTGTGAGCCTTCCAGAAGGGCAGTGTCCTTGAGGCCAGCCTTGGTGCTCACTGATGGGTGTCTTTGCTAGCAGAGAGCTGGGAAGGTTGCTCCCTGGTATGCTTTCCCTCTCTGGGTTTTCCCTTTGCAAGCTTTGGGGGCTGTGTTTTCCAGTGGGGGACAGACTAGGTGTCTGTGAAGCATTCTGTGGAGTCACAGCCCCAGCACCCGTGGGCATTCCCATGGGTGGTTGTGTGTTCCTGATCTGAACAGCCTGCCATGGGACAGGGGTGCTGCCTCACAGTCCTGCCCTTCTCGATGCAGGGATGTGTTTGCGGGGTAAGGGAGAGCTGCGTCAGTGCAATTTTTGGGCAGTTTGAGTTGTGCAGCAATTAGATTCACAAAAACCGGCTTTTATAGTCCATATGGGAGTGGTGATGCTCTACCTGACACTATACACAGAGAGATGCAGAGACACAGACCTGGTCTCTGTAAAGAAGACAATTCCCAGGCAGAAAACTATGGGATGGATGCTCGCTGGCTCTGTGCTTCAGTGCACCCCAAAATCATTCTAAAGGGCCTTCTAACGTGGCTAGTTCCCAATGCCTCCTTTAGGCTTGGCTTTTACTGTGCACATTTCCCCTCCCAGGTTAAGTCCTACCTTGTGAAATTCTTCCCAGCTGCTCCTTTCTGGGAAGGATGGAAGCTCAGACATTAATCCCCTTACTCCAACACCAGTGCCCAGCAAGGCAATAGAAGAATAGCAGATACTTGAATTACCCAGAAGTGAACAACTGGCAGATCTTTGGCTTCAAGAGCCACTCAGAGATAGCACAAAGGGACTGTTTTAAGGCACTTACCAACAACTGCATTTTGCCTTTTTCCCCCACCTTTTACAGGTTTCTATGGGAGACCATGGTCTATGGAACAGAGGAAACTTCTCTTTCAATGGCAAGTACCCTGAATTTTCTTTTCTGAAGGGAGCCCGTGGCAGAGTGCTGAGATGGAGGCAGGAGCGGTGAGGGTGGATGGACAGACGTGGGGCTGCCTTGTGCCAGCAGATGGTGCTGGGACTCCGCACAGCCCAGTGCAGCCTGGTGTGCCCCGGTGGCTGCACTGGACGTGGGACAATGCACCACTGCCACCCTCCCTGCAGCCAGCCTGCCCTGCCCAGGGCCATTGTCCCTGCCACCCTGTGCTATATCCTGAGATTGCCATCCCTGCCTGGTGTGAGTGGCCTTTCTGTGTCCCTGTGAGTCCCCATGCATATCTGTGTGTCACCCTGTGTCCCTGTGATGGAAGGACATTGGCAGGATCTGTCACTGGCTGAGAATCACCTCGGGATGGAGTTGATTTGTCCAGCTCCTCTCTGAGCAGCTGGTGCCAATGCACAGACCATCAGTGGAATGAGCATAAATCCTAGGGCTCAGCACTGGGAGTGCTGGATGAGATTTATGTCTCCATGTGGCTGTGGCAGGGCTCCCTGTACCAGGGCAGAGCTGCAGCTCCACAGGCTGCAGGGCCAGTGAGAGCAGAGCCTGGCAGATCTGGCAGCTTTGGGACGCGGTGCAGCCCTGGGAAGGAGTGGGTGCTGTGTGCTAAGCAGCTCATGGTGCCATGGCTGGCACCTGCCCAGGTGCAAAGAGCCCATGTGGAGCCTGGGTGACCCCTTGTTCTTGCTGTGCAGGCTGAAACGCCGGGGGCTGAACTGCTACATGTACGCGCCCAAGGATGAGCTGAAGCACCGGCTGCTCTGGCGAGAGCCCTACACAGAGCATGAGGCAGGTAGCAGCTCTGCTGGGCCCCGGGGGGGGCTGTAGGCATCCCGGGACCCTGAGGGTGAACCACGGTCTGTGTCCCAGTCAGGACCAGGCTGGCTGCCACTTTCACCCTGCCACAACCCTGCCCATTGCAGGGAGGCCCCTGGACCTTAACTGGTGCAAGGAGACCTCTAGACTGTGCCTGTCGTGTGGAAGTGCCTAGGAGCCTCCCTAGCATGGGGAGCTCCCCATGTGGGTCTCTGGAAATATACTTGAATATACTGAGGCCTGTAACCCTTGTTGAAAGTCCTCTGTTCCCCAAGGAACTGGAAATGGTCTCCCCTGAGCCTCTCCCCTCCCTTCCTTTCAGACTGCTGCTGTTCCCTCTCCCTCCATTCGTTGTTCCACTCCATCCCATGGTCCCCTCCCTCCTTTGCCTCCCAGCACTCACAGACTCCCTCTGCTCTGTCCCCAGTCTGCATGCGGTCTCTCATCGAAGCTGCCCAAAAGCAGGGTGTGGAGTTTGTTTTTGCCATTTCTGCTGGCCAGGACATGGTGTTTTCCAGTGCCGGGGATCGGCTCCTGCTGCAGCAAAAACTCAGGCAGGTACCGTGGGCCATTCCTTCCTCCCACTGCTCCCAGGCGAGGGGCACGCGTGCTTATATGGGCCCTGTGCCCACCCCAAGGGCTGCTCTGGGGCTGTAAACCTCTCCTGTGGGTCTTGTGCCCACCCCAAGGGGTGGTGTGGGGCTGTAAACCACTCCTGCTGCTACACATCAGGGAGCAGCTCTGTGGGGTGCCCAATGGCCTACGTGCTGTCCCTGTCATGGTGACAGAGAGCTGAGGGTTCCATGGATGTCTGACTGGGGGCAGGACAAGGACCAGCCAAGCCCCAGCACTTGCTAGGCAGCACTGGGGTCGGTGCAGGTTGCAACTGAGCCCCAGGTCCCCAGGGAGGGTAAAGAGCTGCTGGCATGGTGGGTTTGCTCCGTGGGCAGCTGCTTCTCCCATGGCACAGCCCAGCAACTGCCCTGCACTGTGCCATGCCTGTCTGCCTCTCCCTGGCTCCTCTGGGCTCGCCGCCTCCTCTCTCCCAGGGATCCCAGCAGCCCATGTCTGTGCCCACAGGTGGCTGCCATGGGGTGCTGCTCCTTCGCACTGCTCTTTGATGACATCGACCCCTGCATGTGCCAAGCTGACAGAGACGTCTTCCCCTCCCTGGCACAGGCTCATGCCTCTGTGGCCAATGAGGTGTACCAGGAGCTGGGCCAACCCCCTGTCTTCCTCTTCTGCCCTACAGGTACTGCCTGCAGCCCTGTGGCCCCAGGCTCCTACCCCGGGGAGCTCCCTCAGACTGGGGGGCCCTTGGGCTGGCTGCAGCCAGTCCATGTCTCTGCTGAGAGCTGAGTGCCCTGGCAGCCCGCACAGCTCTCCCTGGCCTCCTCATTCTCCCAGGGGAGCTCTGGTGATCTCAGGACTAGGATAGGACCAGGCTGCAGAGGGCCTGCAGCCATGCTTGCTATGTTCCCTGCACCCTGCTCCTCCTCAGCCTCTGTCCATGATCCTGGCAGCCTCTCCTCTCCCGGTCCCCCGTCCCTCAGGGGATGCCCTGTGCTCTCTCCCCAGAATACTGCAGCTCACTCTGCTCTCCCAGCCCCAGCCAGTCCTGCTACCTGCAGACCATCGGCCAGGAGCTGCTCCCTGGGATCAGTGTCATCTGGACAGGTGAGTGCTGGGACCAGCTCTGTGGGCATATGGCCCCCGTGCAGTGTCTGCAAACCCCATGGCCACGGGCTCTGTCCTGGGAGAGCCACCAGCAAGCAGCCCCACTGTGGTGCCTCAGATCGGGGTGTGCAGCCCCAGCCAGGCAGAAGCTCAGGACGGGGGTCTCCTGTCCTGGCTTGGGAGTGTAGGTGGGATGACTCAACCCTCACATCTGTGCTTGGCACCCAGATATGTCTGTGTCCCTGCTGTGTGTCTGGGATGGACCACAGTGCCTGTGTGCTCCATGTGTGTCCGTGCCCTGATGCTCCAGGCCCAAAGGTGGTGTCACAGGAGCTCTCGGCTGCTCTGCTGGAGGAGGTGGAGGGTGTCCTACAGCGCCGCCCCGTCATCTGGGACAACCTCTATGCCAATGACTATGACTGCAGACGTGTCTTCCTGGGCCCCTACATGGGACGTGCTCCTGGTCTCGTGGCCAGTCTCCACGGACTGCTTCTCAACCCCAACTGTGAGCTCCAGGCCAACTTCATCCCCATACACACACTGGGCACCTGGTTTCAGAGCGAGCTGAGAAGTTGTGCCAACCCTGATCGTGCAGGTATGTGGCCCCAGTGCCCTGGCAGTTCTGTGCCTGGCAATTGCTGCTGGTTTTTGCCAGGCCCTTTCCTGCATGGCAGCCTGGGTGAGGTGTCTCACCTGGCTGGGCATTGCCTGATGACCCTGGGCATGGGGTTCATCCTGGGGGCCCACAGCGTGGCTTGGGATAGCTCCATCAAACAAGGAGTGGGGCTGCCCAGGCTGATGAGCTGCGGTTCCCCAGGAATGGAGATGGCGGCAGCCCTGGGGGACAGCCGAGGCCCACAGGAGGGCAGCTACAGCCCGCAGGAAGCCTTGGAGCTGGCGCTGCGTGACTGGGTTGCTGAGATAAACCAGCAGGCCTTGGAGCCAGGTAGATGATGGACTCGCAGTCCCTCACACCCCCGGAGCACTGGGCTGGCTCTGCCGGGAACTCAGAGCATGGGGATGAGGGAACCCTGTCCGTTTGGATGGGTCTCTCAGGCTGGAGTGGCAGCAGGGCCTGTGCATGCTGTGGCAGGCAGGGGTGGGTGTCCATCCCACTGTGCTGCCCTGTGGGTGCTCCTGCCCTGGCCACATCCCACAGGGGGTGTCCTTGGCTGGCAGCGTGGGAGCCTGGGCCAGGACACAGTTCTGAAAGAGGGGTTTCAGCCAGGAGCACGTTTGGTGTTCTGCAGTGTTTGCCTGTGCAATGCCTGAGCCTCGCCAGCCCCAGAGGCCTAAACTCAAGCCCAGGGCCTGGCAACATCCTGGTCCCTGCCAGCTCAGGGATGGAGCTCCCCAGCACAGCCATCCCCAGGCTGTCTTACCCCATGGGCAGCAGTTTCCATGCAGGTGCCAGAGGGGCTTCCCCCTTGCTCCTTTCTGCCAGGAGGATGGACCCCAGGACACCCCAGTGTCGGCCTCAAGGGAAGATCAAGGTTGCAGTCTGGCACAGCAGGAGGACAGGAGGTTGTGCCCGACCCCGAGCAGCACGACTCCATTCCCAGTGGGGTAGACCAGCACGACCCTGAGTCCTGTGGTGTGGCACCAGGGGAGGGATGCAGGAAGGTGACCTCGGAGCCTGAGAAGGGCAGTGGAAGCAGGACACCCAATGGCAGTCAGCAGAGCCCCACAGGGGATGGGGACCAGCTTGCCACGGGGAGCAGGGAATGCTGTGAGCCCTCCTCTTCTCTGCCCAGTGTGGCTGAGAGTGCCCAGTCTGCAGGAATCCAAATGGCTACCAAGACCCTTCTCAGCCCAGGCCACACCATGAGTTCCAGCAGTGAGGCCAACACCAGTCAGAACCTTCCTTTGCCCACCAGTGATGCCAGGACAGGGAGTGGCAGCCCCGCCCAGTCCCCCAGCAGCACCCAGCCTGAGGCCATCAGGGCTGACATGGCCCAGACGCCCCCAGGGACTGGGGCTGGCACCAGCCCTGGCCCCCCAGCCCTGCTGACTGAAGGGACTGGCGCCAGCCCTGGCACTCCAGCCCTGCTGACTGATGAGATCACTGCTAGCTCTGGCCCCTTGGCACCAGTGACGCCAGAGGAGGTTAGAACCAGCCCCACAGCAGCAGTAACCCCAGAGACTGGGTCTGGCCCCATGGTACCACTGACCCCCAAGGAGGCCAGGACCAGCCCCACATCACAGATGACCTCAGAGGAGGCCAGGACCAGCCCCGTGGCACTGGTGACCCCAGAGGAGGCTGGGTCTATCCCTACGGTACTGATGATCCCAGAGGAGTCCAGGTCCAACCCTGCAGCACTGCTGACCCCACAGGAGGCCAGGTCCAGCCCTACAGCACCGCTGACTCTGGAGGAGGTGCGGATGCTGGTGGAGCTCTTCTACCTGCCCTACCATCATGGGGCACTGGCACAGGAGCTCCTGGAGCACTTTCGGTGGCTCCGGGCAAACAGCCTCAGCGTGGGAGTCCCGGCCACGGCGCCCGATGCCTGCGGGGTAAGGCTGGTCCGGGCGCAGCTGCAGGAAGGTGCCTGTCACAACTGGCTGACGCCCGGTCCGTCCCCAGGGCGCGCGGTGGCGGGGCCGAGCCCAGTCCTTCCAGCTGCTCTGCGCCGAGACGTGTCGCCTGCACAGCCGCTTCGCCAGCGCCGCCAGCCGGGCACTGCTCTACGACCTGCACCCCTACCTCTGGGACATCCGCAACATGCTGCTGGCCGCCAGTGCCTTTGTCCTCTGGCTGGGTACGTGGCTGCCAGCCCCTGCCAGCCCCCCTCCCGTGTATCTGCACCCTGGTCAAACGCAGCCGCGTTGGAGTGCAGGGGCTCTGGGGCACACCCTGGGCATCTGAAGCTTGTTCTCTGGTGATCCACTATTCCCCTGCTAAGGAAGTGAAGGTGTCTAGGACGACCCCAGAGTCTGGGGTCCCTGTATTCAGCTGGGGGTGCCAGGGTGTCTCCCCTCGAACCTTCTCCACCGCTGCCCCTTGTTCTGTGCTCACCATCTCTCCTCCTTTGCAGATGGTCACCTCCTCTGCGACCCTGGCCCCAAGGACACCTGGGGAAACTGCTTTGGCTGTAAGTAGGGGTTCTACCCTGAGTCACCCACATGGATGGGGGGCCTGGCTGCTGCCCTCCATCACCTCCAGCCCCACAACACTCACCATCAGCCTCCCCTTCCCCACGCTCTGTGTGCCAGGTGGAACAGGGATGGCCATGGGAAGGCTTGGCACCCCTGCATGCCCTGACATACTGGGGCAGGATGAGGCACTGCTGCTGGGGACAAGGCAGTCACTGGAACAGCTCTTCACCATCTCTCACAGCCTAGAAGGAATGCCCATTTCTAGGAAATGGTTCCTCAGTCTTTTTAACCCAGGGATCCCTTAGCTTGTCTGGGAAAAGGGATCTATGGGCCACTGGGAGCAGTAATGCCCTGGGTGAGAGAGGTGAGGCTGTTTTTTGAATGCCTGTACATCACTTTGGAAGCCCATGTTCCCCTGGTTTAGGGTTCCTTGGTTGGTCTGTGGGCCTTGTGACTTCTTACGAACCAAGAGCTGTTACCAGGTGATGACCTGAGCAGGCCTCCCAGTTCAGTGTCAGAGGGGGCTTTGTTGCCTTGAGCCCTTTCCATGGGGAAGCAGCTGTGCAGGGCATGTTCCCACCATCCCTGCAGAGCTGGCTGGGCAGGAGCACAGCACTCTGTGCTAGGCTGCAGCTTCCTGGCTGAACCGGGAGTTGTATCCTTACCTTACACTTTTGTGGAGGTGAGACCAGTCCTTTTCCATCCCCCCAGTTCAAGCCCTGCTATGGAGGGGGTGTGGCTGCCCCAAGAAATGGAGGGGGCTGCCTGAGCCCATCCAAAGTCCCTGCCTGGGCATGGCTGCACAGCTGGACAGCAGGTCCTTGGAGCTGTGACTGTGGGGATCATGGGGCTGCTGTGTGACAGAGGCTGATCTCCCCCTGCCTAGCAGGTTTTTGTTCACCTCACTTGTGTCTGTGTCCTGCTGTTCCCAGGGTGCCGGAGTATCACTGCCCCGATCTTGTTGGGGAGGGATGCTGAGCCTTGGGCACGTCGTGGGGGCCTCTTTGGAGAGCTGCAGGTGAGAGTGTGCCTCTCTCTGGGGGGCTGAAGGAGCCACTGGGAAGCCAGTATCCCAACCCTGCTTTGGGTTGCTGCAAGCTTGGGAAGGCAAGAGCTACCCTGGGCATCTGTGGTTTCTGGGGTTTAGGGAGCCTCAGAGAGACCTTGGAGCCAGGAAAACCTGATGGACTGTGTATCTTCCAGGCACTGCTGCCTGTGGGGAACAGCTGTGACCTCTTCTACCACCCACCACCTCTCTTCCCATCCAGCCAGACGTACCTCCTGCGCCCGCTGCTGCCCTTGGACAAGGTGGGAGCCACGGCCTGCAGGGGTGTCCTGCCAGAGCTCACCTTTGCATGGCCTGTGCTGCACGTGTGTCGATGAGCTACAGGCTCGTCTCTGCTGACCCTCAGTGCAGGGTGGCACAGGTGGGGAGGGACCTCGGGTCCAGCTCTGCTCAGAGCCAGCTGGCTTGTGGCAGCTCCCTGGGGCCATGATCAGCAGTGTGTCAGACCCTGGGCTGGAGAAGAGGAGCTGTGGCCTTGGCAAAGCTGCCTCCCTGTGACAAGGGCCTAGGCAGAGCAGGAAAAGGAGCCCTGCCTACCAGTGAGCAGCAGGCACAGCCACAGTTTAACCAGCACTAGGTCAGGGTTGCCAGGTTGTGGGTGATCTCCAGAGCAGCCCCAGTGCTGATCTCCAGCAGTGGGTGTGAGCACATGCCAGGAAATACCCAGAACAGGTCAAGTCTGGATGGTGACCTCCTGGAGCCTTCACTGGTCTGCAGCTCTGGGCACTGCCTGAACCTGTTGGGGTTCATCTCCAAATGAGTCCCTTCTTCAAATAGTCATCCATTTTATGGGCTGATTCCCTGCTGGAGAGCAGCAGACACTGCTGCTAAAGGTCAGCCATGACCTTCTTGCTGCCAACCCCCTGCTCTGACATCCCAACAGCTCAATGGGATGGAGAGGGAAGGGGAGATTCTGGTTGTGGGGGGACACACAAGTTAAAGTGTCACCAAATTCAGCAGAGCTCTGGGTTCCCCATGTACCACAGCCTGCAGCGAGCACCCCACCCTCACCCTGCTTCTCTCCCAGCCCAAGGAAAGGCCAATGCCTCAAATCCAGCCAGCACGAACACGAGTGCAGCTCCCTGCTAAACACGGCACCCGGCCGTGTGCCGCTGTGGTGCTGCTGGGTGGCAGAAGAGGAGCTGCAAGCACAGGAGAGCAGATTGCAACCCCAGACTGTTCTGCCAGCAGTTCCCATTGTGGGGACTTGTTTGCAGTTGCCTGTTGTCAGGTTTCATCTGCTCAGGCTGAACCTTAACAACACGAATGTTTGTGTCCAGTGAAGCTCTGAGAGGGAAATCCAGCTGAGCACATCAGTCTCTTCTGGGAATGGGGCACAACAGGGCACAGTCCTGCCCCAGTCGTTGTGTGATCAGGGCAGCCTCCCTCTCAGGATCAAGGCTTTTATCTGAATGTCCTTTTCGCTGGGAGCAGCAGCAAACTCAACCATGACCAAGACAGGACATTTGGGCATGTCCTGCTGTGCACAGGCTCTTTGGAGACTTGAGTTCCAATGTTGTTTTTGGGGCCATTCTGGTTGCTCTGAGTGTGCTCTGGCCTGGGGCCATCTCTGCAGTGGGTGCTCTCTGAACGCCTGACCAGAATGGCAGTCTCTGGTCTGAAGGGTGGCTGTGCTGTGGCCCTGAGCCCGAGGCTAGCAGACGCCAGTACCCCTGGGTGGCTGAAGCAGTACCCTGCCCTGTATCCCCTACCCTCGCCTGGAGGCCACAGCCCTGGTCATGGTCCCTCTCTGCAGCCCCTTTGGCAGCTGCTGGTGTGCCATGCTCTGGCCAGGCCTGTGTTGGGAGCAGCTGGCAGTGCAGCAGGGCAGGCACAGCCAGGACTGAGGTGGGTCTCGGTCTTCCAGGGAGAGCTTTATCGTATGTGCCGGGAGAGTTTGGACTGTGATCCCAAGGTGGCAGAGATCCTCATGGCCCACCCAGATCTCCTCGGTGACAGGTGAGATGTGGCCCCTCTGGGGCTCCCCCTGGCCAGGCTGTGCTGAGCCTGGCCACGTGCTGAGAGATGCAGGGCCAGGGGATGAGGCGATGGCCTCTCCTGGCATCCCTGCAGGGACCAGCTCTGCCCCTGGGCTGCCAGTGGCCTCACCCTGTGGGAGGGACAGGGAGGGACATCCCCATGCTGATGTCCAGCAGGGTCATGGCAGCCACAGTGGAGGCAGACCCACTGTCCAGCCTGGATGCAGGAGACTGTAGCAGATCCCCTTGGCTGAGGGCTTCTACTGGGGATCTCAAAGGGGTTGTCAGTGGGCACTGGGTGCTGTCCTGATGGGGCAGGAAGGAGGAGGCTGCTCTGAGGTTGCTGTGGGGCAGTCTGGGCTCCAGGCACAGCTCAGCTGTGCTCCTGCTCTGGCTGCCAGGCTGCTGGGCCCCTTCCTCAGCCTGAGCCCCGAGTACACCTTTGTGCTGGAGGACGAGGGTGGTCCATGTGGCTACGCAGCTGGAGCACTCCATGCTGAAGGCTTCCTGCAGCAGCAAGACAGCAGCTGGCTGCCAGCCATACGGCACAAGTACCCCCCAGACCTGGGCACGGGTGGCCCAGCTCTGGGACAGGTGAGGGGACACCTGGCGCAGAGGGGAGTGGGGATGGGGGCGGTGGAGGGGGTTCTCTCACTTGTGCTTGTCTCCCACAGGATGCCTTGGAGGAAGCAGTGCTCTTCTTCCATGCAGAGCCACGGGCTGTGCCCCCGCCTGTGCTGCGGCGCTTCCCCTCCCTTGTGCAGCTGGGCACGGCCCCCCGTGTGCTGGACGTGGGGGCCAGCCGCAGCCTGGCCCTCTGCCTGCTGAGCGCACTCAGGGCCAACGGTGAGCGTGACCTCCCCGTGCTGGGGGGACTGGGACCCCCTTGTTCCAGCACAACCCCTTCCCAACTGCTCCCTTGCCCACCACAGGGTTAGGAGCTGGCCCCACCTGCACTCCACCTCTCTCAGCACAGGGCTCCCCATCTCCACTCTGGTGCAGTCTGGCCCCAGGTCCCAGGCACCATCCCCTCCCCTTGCACTGGGGGACATGTGTATCTGTGTCTCAGGGCATCACAGGGGCAGCCAGTGCCAAAGAGGCAGTGGAAAGGCAGGCCGACCTCCTTGTGGAGGGAGTCCCAGAGCTGGAGTCCCAGTGCCCTGACCTCTCACCTCCCTTCCAGGGTCACGAGGAGTGTTTTGCCAGGTCCGTGATGCTGATCGGCAGCAGCTGAGCTTCTACAGCAAGCTGGGCTTTGTCGCCCTGCCGGTGGCCTGGGGCAGCTCTCCCGGCGCTCAGCTCCTGGGACGTCTCCTCTGACGGGGGCAGGGGGAGACAGTGCCCCGGGACAGGCTGATCCCCCAGGACGGGCTGACCCCCTGTCCCACACAGCATTGGCCTGAGGGAGCGGGAGCAGAGGGGCACCGTGAGCAGGTCAGGTACATGAGAGAAGAGACACGGCATGGGGGCGAGCAGGATGCCGCTGGGATGTGTGCAGGGCTGCGAGGGTCCTTCAGTAGCAGAGAGCTATTTCTGCCATCTCAGGAGATTTGAGCACCAGGGCCCCTCTGTGCCACCCTGACTGTTCCTGCCTGCTGGGCATCCTCAGCCTTTGCTGGGGAGCCAGGCTGTCTGGAGCCCCCCAGGCCTGTTGGAGCCCATGGGCAGTGTTTGGGGTGGTGGTCCTGGAGCACAGCACGGTGCCTTAGTACTATAGGAGTGTCTCTGTCACATAGGCTGGGCTGCCTGGCTCTCTCCATCCCCTGGGTGACCCAAGGATGGGCAACTGGTGCTGGGGCTGGCTCTTGGCCCCGAGGACCTGCTTGTCTGTATGGACCAATCTGGTGTGGGACACGGGGAGGCAGCCTCCATCTTTGTGCCTGGGGGCTGAGGGCAATGTTGTTCTTGGCAATAAAGTGTTTGCTGGGCTCCCACCATGGCTTGCCTCGGGGGAAAGTGTTGGGGTGCCAGCAGATCCTTTTTGCATCCTCATGCCCTCTCTCCACCTCACACTGGCTGTTGTTACAGTCGGTCCTCAAACAAAGCAGCTCCCCATAGAACCGCAGCCCCAACCGGGCACCAGCTCCACTCCCCGGGAAGGAGCTCCGGCCGCTGGCAGTGTGCACTTGCAGCCCCAGCCCTGTGCCGTGTGGCTTTCCTGTGGGATGGGATGCCTTGGCCTGGGCCTCCCCTGTGGGTCTGGGGGGCTGCAGCCCGCCCCAGACAGGCAGGATGGCCAAGAGGGAGCATCTGCCCAGCCATCCCACTGCAGCCTCTGGAAAAGGGCTGCCAGGGGCACACCATTGCTGGAGGTTTCCTTCCCTTGCCCTCCAGAGCCGGGTGACCCGCCCCGGGGTGAGGAGGGGGCTGGGGTTGCCAAGAGCCCGGGGGAGGGCGCGGCTGGCAGCACCCTCGCACCCCCCGAGCGGCCGGTCAGCCCCCGAGGCTCCGTCCCGGGGGGCCGGGGCCGGCCCTGGAGCAGAGCCCAGCCGGGGCGGGGGCCGCGGTCGGACCGGCCCCATCCCGGGGCAGCGGATCGGGGGCGCGGGCCCCGTCCTGGCCGTACCGGCCGGGGGGCCGGGGCCGCTCGGCGCGGGCCGGGGCGGCGCGGGCGGCCCCGGACACGGGCACGGCGCGGGGCGGGCCGGGGCGGAGCAGGGCGGCAGGGACCGAAATTGCTCGAGGCGGCACGGTTCGGCAACGGTACGGCTCTGCTCGGCACGATACGGCTCGGTTCGGCACGGCTCAACACGGCTCGGCTCGGCGCGGCTCCGTTCGGCACGGCACGGCTCGGTACGGCTCGGCTCGACGGGGCTCGGTTCGGCTCGGTACGGCTCGGCCCGGGCCGCCGGCACTCGGCCGGACGCTGTCGCTCGGCGCTGCCGCGCATCCCGCGGGGACCAGAGGTCCCACCCGGCGCCGGCGGGGAGCGGGACTGCCCCGGGAGCGGCGGGGGCTGCGCAGCGCGGGGCTCGGGCGCCTCGGGGGTGTCCCGGGGGGCCGGTCTCACCGCTCCAAAGCCCCGGTGGTCAGAGCGTGTCCGTGCCGTCCTCGTGGGCGCTGCGTGTGCCGCGGTGCGGGGCCGTGCCGTGGGCCGAGCCCGTGCCCCGTGGGCAGAGTGACTGGGTGCGGGCAGCGCGTGTGTCCTGCGGTAAGGGCCGCCCGGCAGATCCGCAGGTTTGTGCGGGCTGTACCACACCCCAACTGTGCTGTATGTGGGCTGCGGGAGGCTCGTGGGCCGAGCTGCCGGTTACAAGGGTCGGTGGAGAGTCGGGAGTTCCATGAAGACCGAACTTGCTGTAGCTGTTGGAAGAGAGGATGGATGGAGGGATGGAGGGATGTGAGGCAGGAGGGCTGGCGCGGCTGGAGAGGTGATTCTCTCTTTGCTGCTGGCCTTGTGTCTTCTCAGCTGCTCTCAAAGGAGCCCGCGGCTGAGCCAACCCCCTACCTCCAGCAGCTCCAGGCAAGCTGGCTCCCTGCTCCGGGGTGCCTGGGACCCCGGACCTCAGACCCCGCAGTCCTCAGACTCGCTGCCACCCCCTCAGTCCGTCGGGGCTGTCCAGACTTTGCGGCTGACGACTGATGTCTGCAAATTCCTCTGGGATCTTTCCTTCCTGTCTGTAGCTGGTCCCTCCCAGGGCTGCCCCTCTGGAGCCTGGGGAAGCTCAGAGCAGAGCAGGCAGAGCAGAGGGCCGTGCCATGTCCTGGGGAGGCTGGGTGGGGGTAGGAGCTGCAACGAACTGCTGTGACCTGCCCTGGCTTAGAGGGTTACAGCAGGATACTGGGACATCAGGTAGCCCAAAGGGGCTGGACCTGGAGTTGACAAGGGAAGGGAAGTGCAGCCCCAGCCCCACACAGTGCTCTGCCCTTGCTGACACCCCGAGAGCCAGAGTGTCCTTTCCTCAGCAGGGTCCCTGTCCCTGCCTGGGATGGGGGCACACAGTGGGTGGTGGGGCAGAAACCCTGCTTTCGGGGCAGCGAGGGGCAGTGAGCTCCCAGCCAGCGGGAGGTGATGCCAAGCCTGCCAGGGTGGCCAGGTTTCCGTGGTGACCCTGAGCTGCTCCCTGGTGCTTCTGAGACCAGTTTGTTTGTGGCATCCTGCTCCCCTCCAGACTTTGGCAGTGCTGACCCTGGAGCTTTGATCCATGGGGGCCCTGCAGGCAGGGAACCAGCAGATCCCCTCCTGAGCAGGGTGGGAGTGTTGAGTCTCCCCTGCTTCATGCATCCCAGGGCTGCTGGGAAGCAGGAAGAGCGAAGCAGGCTCATCCAGGCAGCCGGATTGCGAAAGGCCCAGCTCTGGTCTGTGCGTGCTGGGGCCTTGGGGACAAGGGGAGGGATGGAGCGCTGAAGCCATGGGACTCACCAGACCTTCTCCTGCCCTGAGTGCTGGGGACGTGACCTCATGCTCTGAGGGATGTCCTGGCATGGGCCTCAACAGAGTGTGACTCTATCACCCCTTAACGTTCCCAAGGAAGGATAAACAGAGCAAACTTCCTCTCCCTTGTGTTGGCGGGTTTCCCAGGTCCTCAGTCACTTGTGCTGCTCCTCTCTGAGTCCTCCCAGTTGTCAGTGCTTGGGATGTTCCTTGTCGCCGTGCGTGCGTCCAAGGCTGCTGCTGAGTGAGCACATTCCTGTCGGGCCACGATGGCCTGGCCTTCCCCTACTGCTGTGGCTTGGGATGTCATCCCCGTGCCGGCAGGGATGCCCGGTGCTGATCAAATATGCAGATTTGCCTGGGGACCTGCTTCACCAGGAGCTGCCCCTTCCCAAGATCCATTCACTGGGGTTTTGCTGGGGCAGACTAATGTCCCTCCGCATGCCTGGTGAGTGCCAAATGACAAACCCGATTTGAACAGTCCTTGGGAATTTGCAGCCCCCTCTGGGCCCTGGGCACCCCCACTTGGCACCACTCACCCTGCCAGCCCCTGTGCAGGACACCTGGGGGAGCACAGTGATGGTGGGGGCAGTGCCTGGCCATGAGGGCTGCTGGCCCTATCAGGGTGACTCTGTCTGGGGGGGCGTGGGAGCCACCGTCACTCACCGGGTCAGGCAGAGCCAGTGGGCTGGCATGGGAGCAGGTAGAGCAGTGCCATGGCTCCTGCTGCCATGTGGGGCTGCCCTCTGCCCCAAAGGGTCCACATGCCCGTGCCAGCCTCAGCAGCTGAGGGCTGAGGCTGGGGGGTGAAGGGAACCTCAGGGTTTTGGCTCTGCAGAGCTCTTGGACACCCCACCACTAGTGCCAGCTGTGCCCTGGGCTGGGATGTGACTCGGGCCCCGTGCACACCCAGCTGGGACATTCCTGAGGTTTCCTGGGCAGTGGCAAGGACCTGGGCTGCTTCCAGGCTCCCACGCCCAGTGCTACTCCAGCCAGCCCATCCTCCCGAGCCCTTTCCCCTTGCAGTGGAGTGCTGCTGTGCATCTGTGCCAGGGTAGCATGTTGAGCATGGCACAGCACAAGCCCTGGTCCAAGAAGAGACTGTCTCTGGCTGGAGTGGGCAGCTGGCAGCAGGATGGTCGGGGTGCTGGGGTGGGCTCCCCATCCAGAGCAGCATCCAGGACCGGAGCAAAGCCTGCCAGCGGAGCAAGCAGCCGGGCAGTGTCACACAGCTGGAGAGGAGCAAACGCACAGCTTATGCCTCCGAAAATGGAAAAAGTGATGTGCACAAAGAGAGCCCTGTTAGCCTGACTGCCCGGGACATGGACATGGAGCGTGTTCAGAGAGGGAGGTGGTACAGAAACAGGGAAGAAGCTGTGCTGTGCTGCAGGGAGCTCACCCTGTCAGCCCAGCAGCTGTCCTGGGCTGGGCGTGGGAAGGGCCTTGGCCTGCACAGACCTGAGCAGGGCATGTCACTGGGAAACTCCGAGGTGAGTGGCAGAGCTGAGGTGCCAGAGCAGAGGAAGTGCAGTGGGGACAAGGGGCACCGGAGCCTGAGCAGAGTTGAATTGGGACCTGGGAGAAAAGATTATAGACCCTGGAGGTTACGCTGCTGAGTCTCAGTGGGAACTCAGTGCTTTGCTGCACAAAGCCCAAGCACTTTCTCAGGTGCCACATTCTGGTCTGTGGTCCTGTATGATTTGCTCCTCAATGCACAGGCTTAAATTTTCCTTGTAGTCAAGGGTATAGGCTGCACGATGCTGCTTTACCGGGCTGTCCAGGTCTGTCCCTGTCCCCATCCCTGCTCCCCGCCCCGTTTTTGTCTCTGCAGTCTGTACCAGGAGCGGACTTTTTTCCTCCTCCTGGCACAGTTTTGCTTTGAAAAACATGTGATCCTCACCAGAAAGCCCACGGAATGGTGACTTGCCCATGTAACCACATTTTAGTTCCAGCAGGTGACCAGTTTTAATCCACTTAGCAGAAGGTGCACTGATTTTGTTGAGTGCTAATTATTCATTAAAAGGTGGTGCAAGATGAATCAAATGCCTTCCAGTCTCAGCCTGTTGCATCAACACAGTTACTCCAATTAACTGAACCTGTGATCTCATAAAAGGCCATTCCCACTTCCTGACACGGGCTATTTCTGCCGGGCTGAGGAGATTGGCATTAATTGTGCTGCTGTCCTCTGGGTTGTACTGACCCCATTGTGAAACAGCCCAGTGACTGCCCACAGCCGCAGCAGAGCATCCTGCTCACTCAGGGCAAGAGCCAGGGAAGCTCCAGTTCTTGTGTGCTTGCAGCTTTCCCCATGTCACTAGGTGTGTGACCGTTGGCACTAAGGGGGCCCAGATTTGTGTGTCAGGATAGCTCTGAGGGTTTATAATTAATGCTTCCTTTGGGCAGGGCAATGTCCCCTTGGTGACTGATGGGCAGAATAAGAAGTTTTTTTACTTCTGTGAGTGGTAAACTCATCCTTTTGCTGCTTTCCAGGTGATGTGGAGATGAGGATGGAGCGTTCCCGTCCCATACCCAGAAACCCCCTTTCCTAAGCTGTTGGCGGGGCTGGGGTGGCTCTTTGCACCCGCCCTCCCTTCCTCCTGCCAGGACAGGCTGGGTAAAAGGTTCAGCAGAGCGTTTCCCTGCTGCCTTCCCACAAATGCTTCCTGCTGGGCTCTGCTGTTCTCGTGGTGCCAGAGCAGGCAGCAGAGGTACTGGTAGCCCAGAGCTGGCTCCCACCAACCCCAGGGGCCCGGGTGTCTGGGCTAGTGCATGCTCCTGCCTGTGCCATGTCCCCACCAACTCTGTGGTGTCCCCTGTGCCCCAGCTCCGATAGAGGAGAGAGCCAGATCTGTGCTGATGTGATTGCACCGAGGGGGCTGCTGTGATTCATAGAATCATAGAGTCTATATGGCTGGAAAAGACCTCCAAGATCATCAAGTCCAACCTTTTACCTTTTCAACTAAACTAAGCACTAAGTGCTTAGTCATTCCCACCACTGTATCTGGGGTAGAACTGGACCAGTGGTGCCGGTCCTTGTTACTCCTTGTTGTCTCTCCCTGCAGACACCTGGTGCTCATCCCAAGGGACTTTCTGCTCCAGGTGGCACCTCTGATGTGGTGTGTGCCCAAAGGAGCAGGCAGACAGCAGAGCTGGGCCCTGTGGGGACTTCTGTTGGTACAATGGGCATGGAAAAGGGGCTGGCACTGGGCACCATCCTGGTTCATCCCTGCCTTGGCCCAGGAAGCATTCCCAGAAGCTGGAGTGGGGACCAGGCGCCCATCATCTGGAAAAGTGAACAGAGCAGGAACAGGGCTGATTCCTCTCTAGAAACCCTGCCCTGGAGGTTGGTGGGGTGGTGGGGCAACTGTGCCAGCCTCCAGCCCTGCATGGGTGGCCAGGCTGATGGTGAGGAGCTGTAGAGGCTGTGCTGTCTGGGAGGACACCCTGACTCCCTCACTCTGAGGGTCCCTCCCCAGACTGGCACGGGGGCAGTGAGAGGAGAGCACGGGATGAAGCCTTGCAGGGAAGCATGCTGGCACCATAGGGTGGATCTGCGGGAAGGGTCCCTGTGGCACAGCCCCAACTGGGAGCATTGTCAGGATTAGAATTTGTTCTCCTCCCTCTGTGATACTGCAGCTAAACATGGGAATTTTAAATCACCCTGGGAAAGCTAGACCTAAAAAGTTAGTGCTTTTTAATATTGTCTAATGACAAACGCGGTCTGTGTGAGTGTGGCGGGCAAGATCTGTGCTTGGGGGCATGTGGGGCACAGAGACGTCCTGCTGGGGGTCTGTCCTGGGGGTGTTTGGGGGTGTGTGCTTTCCCACTGTGGAAGGGACTGTCTGGAAGGGTGGCATGGGGCTGCAGTGGTGGGAGGAGGGTGGGTGGCTGTGCTGGTGGTCTTGGGTGAGCATTGGCCTGAGCTTGCTGACAGCGCCTGTGCAGAAATGCTGCTCCTGGGCTATGGGATCCCTGGGAATGCTGCACCAGGAAGGGAGGGTAGCTCACAGAGAAGGGTTTTCACTATTGTTTGCGATGGGACTGGTGCAGGAATACCACATCTCCCTCAGGTATTCAGGGAGCCACAGATGTTGTTGGAGTAATGGAGAAAGGCAGCACAGGAATGTGAATGCTTTGGCTGCCTTGCTCCTCACAGAGGGCAAGAGCATGGACTGGAATCCTCTGGGCCAGCAGCCGTTCACTTCTCTTGCTGGATCGAGCTCCTGGTCGGTCCAGCTGGACTTTCCCTGTGCCCTGGGACTGTTCCAGCTCCCTCAGCCCTGGCAGCCGGTCCCCCTCCTTCCAGCCACTTCTCTGAGGGTGACACACATCCCCGTGCCTGTCTGTCCTCGCTGCCCTTCGGTGCAGTGGATGCGACCGGGCAGCGCGGTGGGGGCTCAGTAGCAGCTGTTGGCAGAGGGGGCACTGGGCAGAGCCCCTGACAGCCCCAAGGGTGCAGGACCAGTGTGGGAGCTGCGTGCAGGGGCACCGGGCTGGCTCTGGAGGGACAAGGCACATGGTGTGCTGGTGCTGGGCAGGGGGTTTAGCCAGCAAAGGGCTGGATGGGGGGGCTGGTGTTCCAGCACGGCGTGCACGTGCCCTGACCCTCTCTGCCCCTACAGAGCCACGCTGCCATGGGAGGCTGCGGCACGTGGGCATGGCGGGAGCTGCTGGTGCTGCTGGGCAGCGTGTGGCTGGGGGTGGGCAGCTCCCAGCCCACCCCCCTGGGCCCCACGCACACTCCTGGGCCCGAGCTGAAGTTTCGTCTGGCCGGTTACCCACGCAAACACAACGAGGGCCGTGTCGAGGTTTTTTACAACGACGAGTGGGGCACCATCTGCGACGACGACTTCACGCTGGGCAATGCCCACGTGCTGTGCCGGCACCTCGGCTTCGTGGCTGCCACCGGCTGGGCCCACAGCGCCAAGTATGGCAAAGGCGTTGGTAAGAGCCCAGCCCCCCGGCACACCCCCTGCACTGCCCGGTGCGAGGTGTGTGCCCCAGCAGGGCTGCGTGTGCTGCTGGGGGGGGAGGAGGGTGGGCAGGGCCCGGGTTTGCCCAGTGCCCAGCAGTGCATGTGTGCACGTGTGTGTGTGTGTGCACATGTGTGTGTGTGCACGTGTGTGTGCACGTGTGTGTGTGTGTGCACGTGTGTGTATGCACGTGTGTGTGCACGTGTGTGTGTGTGCACGTGTGTGTGCACGTGTGTGTGTGCACGTGTGTGTGCGCACGTGTGTGCGTGTGCACATGTGTGTGTGTGCACGTGTGTGTGTGCACGTGTGTGTGCACGTGTGTGTGTGTGCGCGCGTGTGCCTGTGTCTGTATGCACGTGCAAAGTGGACTGGGAACCTCGGAATGTTTGAATGTGAGCTGCTGTGCAGGTGTGGGGGGCTGCTGCGGGGCTATGCATGGCTTAGGGGGGCCAGTATGGTGGGCTCAGGTTGGTGTAGGCAGAGGTGTAGAGATGTAGTGTGTGCAGGGCTGTTCAGAGCCCAGGACATGGGGCTTTATGCATGTTATGTGGGGCTCTATGACTGTCAGAGCAGCCCCTGGGGGAGCTAGAGACTCCCCATTTGCAGATCTCCCACCCGGGGTTTTATTCTTGGCATTTTGCTGGCCTCGCCTTTGTGCTGAGGGACCCCCAGTCCAGCTGTGCACCTCCATGGTCCCTGGCTGTGCTCCTTGGGCACCTTCTCTGCTCCCTCACCCCTGGCCCGTGTCTGGCAGGGCGGATCTGGCTAGACAACGTGAACTGTGCCGGAGGCGAGAAGAGCATCGGGGACTGCAAACACCGGGGCTGGGGCAACAGCGACTGCAGCCATGAGGAAGACGCGGGTGTCATCTGCAAGGATGAGCGCATCCCAGGCTTCAAGGACTCCAATGTCATTGAGGTGAGGAAGCTGATAGCCAGGGTGGGTAGCACCACGCTCCCACAGAGCATCCTGGATGGGTGCCTGGGTGTGGGGTGCTCTGGGCACTCTCCCTCATGGCGCAGGATCCCAAGGTGACAGGAGGGTGGCACTGGCTTTCCTGGTTGTGTTCCCCAGAGGTGCACCTGGGGACCCAGGGTGATGAGGGGCATGGGCTACACAGGGTCAGGTCCTTGGCCACCCAGGGCCACTGGATGTGGCCGGCAGGGATGCAGGACCTGGCCATCCCTGTGCTTCACCCGTGACTGCATCCTCGGAGCATCCCTGGGAGTGGGCTGGCAGGAGCTGGGGCAGCGGGATGCAGTGTGAGCCGAGGCTGACCTGAGCCCTGCAGACGGAGCAGAGCCACGTGGAGGAGGTCCGCCTGCGGCCGGTGGTGTCGGGGGCCCGGCGGCAGCTGCCGGTGACAGAGGGCATCGTGGAGGTGCGCTACAAGGACAGCTGGGCACAGATCTGTGACGAGGGCTGGGACAGCCACAACAGCCGCGTCATCTGCGGCATGATGGGTTTCCCGGCTGAGAAGAAGGTCAACAGGAACTTCTACAAGTGAGTGAGGCCAGCAGGGAGCCCATGGGGGTAGGGTGCTGGAGAATAGCCAGGGGCATGGGGCTGGGGCACAACTGGGGATGGTGCCAGGGACATGGGGCAGTGCTGGGGGGACAGTGGGGGCTGTGCTTTTGGGTATTGTGGCTCCCCAGAATCCCTCCCATTCCTGCTGCTCTCCAGTCTGAGCACCAGCTGGCCATATGGGCACTCGCTAACCGAGCCAGGAGTCCGTGGCATGGCCGGGGGGCTGTGGCTGCCCACCTGTCTCATGCCCTACTGCAGAGGCCGCTCCAAGAGAGCAGCTTTTGCTCCCTGGCAGTGGTGCAATATCATTTTCCTCTGATAAGGAGTGTGGGGGTTCCCATCCCGAGGGGAGGTTTGCAGTCGAGGCAGGCTGGGATACTCCAGCAGCACCGTGGCCTGGGTGAGGGGCAGGGACTGCTGTCACAGCGGTGCCCAGCGTGGTGCCTGGTGCTGGGTGTGCCCTGACCAGGCAGCTCTAGTGTTGCTCTGCAGGCAGCTGAAGCGAGCAGCCAGGACGAAGGGCCGGAGCCCGAGGCCAGGCAGCAGGTAAGGGGCTGGGGTGCCCCGTCTGCTGAGCTGTGGTGGAGCTGGACTGCCGGGCCCCACCGGTCTCTGCTGTCAGAATGGATCCCGGCACAAACCGATCTGGACGGAGCAGACTGAGGGCCTGGGCTGTGCTGGCCCAGTAAGACAAATCCCACCCTGGGTTACCTGCCTGTGTGTGCCAGGCTCCCCGGTTCCCCACGAGAGACGATCTCTCCCAGGCTGGCCATGCCTCAAGCAGAGCAGTTCCCATGCTGCACACCAGGCAGGAGTCCTGGCACAGAGTGAGCAGGATGCCCTGGGAGTGGTGGAGAGGGCTGCAGCATCCTGTGTTGCAGCCCTGTGAGGAGCAGGAGGCCTCGGAGCAGAGCTGTCTCTCCTGGCGGATGGGGAGGGAGGGCTGTGGAAAATGGGCTGCTTTCTGCAGAAAGCAACAGTGGGGAAGCTGGAAGCTGCACACCCCTCCATTCCCTGGGGGCTGGGCTGGCAGGGGCACCAGAGCCCTTGCTCAGCAGTGCTGGGCACCAGTGGGATGGGCACAGCGGGACAGGGCCTGCCCCGAGTGCCGCATCTGCTCGGGGTCTCTTGCATCCTCTGCCCATTCAATCTTGCTGGCTTTCTGCCAGACCCAGGGAATGGTCTGACTGCCTTTTCCCTCCATCCCTGAATCCTGCTGCTGGGTTTGGTGGTGGGTGCAGTGAGCTGGAGCCCATTCTCTCGGGGCTGTGGAATGGCACCTCTCTTGCCTGAGCCCGCTGCCGCGTGGAGATGTTGCACTGCCCACAGCACATGGCCTTGCTCTGGTCCCACCACCTTCCCTGGTGCCCTACAGCCGTCACAAGCTCTTTGTTGTGACCCTTCCCATGCCTGTGTCACCAACAGCCATCCTTGCCAGCTCCTGCAGCTGCTGATGGGAATCCAGGCAGGATCAGTCCATGGGGTCTCCTCAAACCCCCACCTGCAGGTCCTGCTTGCTGCAATGTGCTGTTTCCTGGGTGGTTTATTGCTGACTGCCCCTTTCCCAGTGAGCAGGTCCTTCCCCTGCAGCACTGGGCAAAATGCTTTGTGATTCCATGAGGTTGCCATTGGCTCCCATCCCTCTGCCTGGAGCAGGAGCTGGTTCTGGAAACCCATGCACTGCTTTGCAGAGGCTGATCAATTTGGGGCTATGCAGCCACAGTGATAGGTGGGGCACAGGCTAATCCAGGCTGGAAGGGAGGGGAGTCCTGGTCCAACTCCCTGCGTGGAGCAGGGCTGGCTATGGGTCAGCCCAGAACCTTATCCAGCTGGTTTTTGAAATCTGCAGCCCTGTGGCCTCTGCTCCAATGCGATACAGCCCTCACGGGGAAAAGGTTTTCCTTACCCCGAGCCTGAACCTTGCATTCCCAGTCATGCCTGTTTTCTCTTGTGCTCTTCTCACCACACTGGAAGAGCCAAGCAGCCCCTCATAGGTGGGGGTCGGCTGCTGCAGTGCCCCTGACCCACGGCAACCCCGGCTGGAGCAGCCCCTGCCCCCCTCCCCTGCCACCCTGCTGTCCTGCTGCTCCCCCCGGTCCTTGTACTGTGTACATAACGTCTTCTTGTCCTGGGGACCCAGAACCAGGTGCAGGATCCAGATGTGGCTTCCTGAATGTGAATGGGCTGATGCCCTCCAGCCATCTGATCCCAATTCCCGGCAGGCCCGTGCTGTGTCCTGGGGCTCGCTGGGCTGTGCAGGCTGACACCAACCAGCTGCTGGGCTGTGGAACCAGTGGCCAGGCTTGATTTTGCCTGGTCCCTGAGGGTGTCAGTCCCCTGCCCTGCTTTGGGCCACTTTGCTCTTCATTCCCTGTGTGCTCTGGGGTTTTGGCTCTGTTGTCTGAGGGAAGCAAAGCATTTGAGGATGTTGGGACCACATCTACACTGTGTGTGCGCTGGGCCCTGGGCAGCCTCCTCTTCCCAGAGGAAAGCTTGGCCACAGCTTGGCCTGTGCCTGGACCGCTCCGTCCGCTGGCAGCAGGTTCTTGCCAGGTTGCAGCCCCTGTGGCCCCGGGCTGAGCACTCACCGCCTGTGCCACTTGCTTGCTGCTGCTTGCCAGGTGTCCTGCTCCCCGGGGGCACGGTGCAGTGACGGGTGTCTGGTGTCTGGATGAGGACACAGAGACACCTCACTCACACCTGACAGATCAAATCGTGGCTGCTGATGTTTGATCTTTTGTTGTGTGACAAGGCAGCGCGGGATGTGGCTGCATCCAGCTCAGTTTCCCCGTGGGATGTGTGCAGGAAACTGCATCATTGCTGCAGAGGGCAGCTGTATCACACTGCTGGCAGCACATGATGCTGTTGCACCCATGTGTGACATGAAGGGGATGCACATGAGTCTCCCTGGGAGCCAAGGTGCCCAGTTCAGCCCCCAGTGAAGCCAGGGCAGGCCGTGCTCCCTGTATCACTGCTGCTGGCAGAAGTGACACCTTAGGCCCTGGGCTCTGTGATGGTTGTTTTCTGTTTTCCAGGCTGGCCTCCAAACCTCAGCCTAAACAAAAGCACAGGGAGGACATAGGGCCCAAGAAGAGGTAAATGGCTCCAGTGGAGAGCCTCAGAGCCAAGAGCCCCATGCAGTCCCACCAGAGCCTGCATGTCCCCATGTGTGTTCCCGTGCTGCTGGGGATGTGGGACAGGCAGTTGGTGAGGGGTGGGTGCCTGACCAGCACTACATGTCACCCTTGAGATGGTAAAAGGGGCACAGGCAGCGCACGCAGCCGCAGGCAGGGTGGCTGGTGACACTTCCACTGCCACTGGCCTCGCTGGCTGTGGCTCAGGGCTCCTCCCTCCTTGCAGGCTCTTCACGGAGCGGCAGCAGCTCAACTACCGCCTGCACTCGGTGTCATGCACGGGGACAGAGGTGCATCTCTCCATGTGCACCTTCGAGTTCTACCGAGGCAATGCCTCGGCTGCCTGCAGGGCCGGGATGCCCGCCGTCGTCAGCTGCCTACCCGGGCCCCTCTTCGCTGCTGGGAATGCCCACAAGAAGAAACAGCGCCAGCAGCAGCAGGGCCAGGTGAGCCCTGTAGAGGGGGGGAACAAGTCCTGTGGTGGCCCAGAGCCAGACACTGCTCCATGGCTGGGCTCTGCCCCAGGCTGCCCTCCAGACTGGGTGTGCGCGTCCCTGGGTAACTGGCTCCAGAGCACAAGATGGGGCTGGTGTCCTGTCCCTGTTCATCCCAGGAGTCGTGGCCAGCCCTGTGTTGTGCCATGCTGTGCTGTGCCATGCCATGCAATCAGCACCACACCATTTGTGCAGTGCCAGGCTGGCTGTGCTGTGCCCCACAGGCCATCGGCACCACACCATTCGCACTGTCCCACACCACCCTGTCCCCGCTCCCCACAGCCCCGGATCCGGCTGAAGGGTGGCGCGAGGGTCGGCGAGGGCCGTGTCGAGGTGCTCAAGAGCAGCGAGTGGGGCACGATCTGTGACGACCGCTGGAACCTGCTGTCGGCCAGCGTGGTGTGCCGGGAGCTGGGCTTCGGCAGCGCCAAGGAGGCCCTCACCGGTGCACGCATGGGCCAAGGTGAGGGTGCCGGGCCGGAGGGACCAGGCATCCCCTTCTGGGGCTGCAGATGAGGCACTTATCTGGGCTCTGCTGGGCTGGGGGGAGCCACGGCTGGGCTTGTCCCGTGGGCACTGGGCTGCTGGATGCACGTGGAGCATCCTGAGGGGACCATGGCCCCTCGACTGCACTGCCCCAGGCAGGAGCTGTGGAGGCTTGAGTGCACCAACTCCCTTGGGCATGCTGAGTGGCCATGGGGACAGAGAGGCCCCGGCTGTCCCCGTGTCATGGAGTTCTGAGTCCTGCTGACCCCTGGCAGGGACGGGACCCATCCACCTTAATGAGGTGCAGTGCCAGGGCACCGAGAAGTCTCTCTGGAGCTGCCCCTTCAGGAACATCACGCAGGAGGACTGCAAGCACACGGAGGACGCAGCTGTCCGCTGCAACATCCCCTACATGGGCTACGAGAACCTGGTGCGCACCACGGGGGGCTCTTGGCAGTGGGACCCCAGAGTGGGGAGCTGAGGGAGGCCCATGGGATCCACTTTAGAGGGGCCCCTCGTCTCTCCTCCTTTGCACCCCATACGTTTCTCTCTGTCCTGGGGGCTCAGGGATTTTGTGGGTGAGAGTCTCAGGCATCCCTATGAGGGGGACTTAGAGGGGACCCTGCAGGGGACTTTGGGCAATGTGAGGGGTGATGTGGGGCAGCTGCTCCCTGCTGCTCTCCCTGCTGCCAGCCTGTGCCCACTCCCCAGAAGAAACATCAGAAAAAAATCGCTGTGGGCAACCAAGAGAGATTTTTTTACCTGTGATGAAACGAGCAAATGAAGCTGTCTGTTCTCATTTGCCCTGGCCCATCGTTTCATCCAGTTTGAGCTTTTAATTATTTTTAACTCTCTCATACCTGTCATTTCTGAAATGATACCATTTCAAAATGAACTGTTTTCCCTGCTCTGTTAAGACAATTCCCAAACTCACAACCAATTCCCTTTCCCCCAGTCTGCCAGTTTCAGCAAGTTCCCTGCTGCCCAAAGCTGTGCATTGCTCTGCTCAGTTCCTGCTGCCCCCTCCCCATGTGCCTGAAGCCCCTGGCCCAGGGCCCGTCAGGCACCACAGCATAGCCCTGGCTGCATCACTGCACCAGTCCTGGGAGCATCACCCGTAATGGTGATGATGCTGCCACTGCCTCTCTCTGCAGATTCGGCTGAGCGGGGGCCGGAGCCGCTTCGAGGGGCGGGTCGAGGTGGCGGTGGGGGCTGGCGACAGGGACCAGCCCCGCTGGGGTCTGGTCTGCGGCGAAGGCTGGGGTACGCTGGAGGCGATGGTGGCCTGTCGCCAGCTGGGTCTGGGATTCGCTAACCACGGCTTACAAGTAGGTGCCGGCACCAGCTTGGCCAGGGCAGCCAGCAGCCACCACCACTGCTCACGGGGCTGGGGACAGGGACGGACAGGGCTGGGGATGGGCGGGAGGTGGCACGCACAGGGTGCCTGCTCACGGCCCCAGGCCTTCCCCGCAGATCCGCCTGGCCGGCGGGAGGACGGTGTTCGAGGGCCGCGTGGAGGTGAAGCGAGGCAGTAAGTGGGGCACGGTCTGCAGCGATGGCTGGACCACAAAGGAGGCCATGGTGGCCTGTCGTCAGCTCGGCCTGGGCTACTCCCTGCATGCGGTGATGGTAGGTGCTAGCGGGGAGGCCCCCGGTGATGCCCTGGTGAGCACAGACACCGGCGCTTCCTGGACAGCTGTGGGGCTGTCTGGGGACAGAGGCACATGGCCGTTCCATGCTGCAGGACAGGACCCTTGTGGGCAGCCTGGGGCATAGGTAGGGCTGTGCGTGGTGGGTGTCTGGCTGCAGCCTGGGCGTGAGTGAATCGGGGCAACCGGGCCACCAGCCATGCCACCCACCCTGCCTGGCCCCTCCTCAGGAGACATGGTACTGGGACGCCAGCAACGTGACAGAGATGGTCATGAGCGGGGTGAAGTGCGCCGGCCACGAGATGTCCCTGAGCCACTGCCAGCACCACGGCGCCAGCCTGAGCTGCAGGAACACGGGCACACGCTTCGCCGCGGGCATCATCTGCTCCGAGAGTGAGCGGCCACGGGGGCTGCGGGCGGGGGGTGCTGCAGGCAATGGGGGCTGTGGATGACAGTCCTGTGGGGCCAGGGATGCAGCTAAAGAGGCTGCAGGCAGTGGGGTTTGCAGATGGAGGGGCTGCAGGGTCAGCCCGTGCCCGGCGGATGGGGCCGCATCCCCCCCGGCCAGCTCAACCCTGCCATCACTGGGCACTGCCCTGTCCCCGCTGAGCAGTGGGGCCTGTCCCAGAGCAGCTGCCTTTCCCCAGCTGCCTCCGACCTGCTGCTGCACGCACCACTGGTGCAGGAGACGGCCTACATCGAGGACCGGCCGCTGCACATGCTGTACTGCGCCGCCGAGGAGAACTGCCTCTCCAGCTCGGCCCGCCTGGCCAACTGGCCCTATGGGCACCGCCGCCTGCTCCGCTTCTCCTCCCAGATCCACAACCACGGCCGTGCCGACTTCCGCCCCAAGGCTGGCCGGCACTCCTGGGTCTGGCACGAGTGCCACCGGTGCGTGTGTGGCACAGGCAGAGACAGGCCGTGGGCAGGGACAGCCTGGGTGGGGTGGGGAGAGGGTGATGGTGCTGCTGCAATGGGCTGAGTGAGGGTGACACTGGACAAGGGTGATGCTGGGCAGGGGTGACACTGAGGGTGACGCTGTGTAAGTGTGACACCGAGTGAGAGTGATGCCGGGTGAGGGTAACGCTGGGTGAGGCTGACGCTGAGTGAGGTAACATTGCTGCCCCTTGTTTGGCTCAGGGCTGTCCCTGAAGGAGCAGTGCTGGGGCTGGAGGCCCCATAGTGGGCAGGGACAGGGCTGTAGGCTGGGCCCTGTGGCTGAGCCTTCTGCTTGCCTGGGCCATCTGCCAGGGCAGGACAGAGCTCTGCCCAAACTCACAGTGCTACGGCCTCAGAGCAGGGGCTGGGGGGACCTTCCTGGTGGTGAGGGGCCAGGCCTTCACCCAGGTGGTGTGGGGGGTTGACACAGGGCAGGGCAAGTCTCCTGTCTGCCCTGGGGGTCTCTGCCTCTGCCAGGCTCCAGTCAGCAGGCGCTGGCTCCCTCCCGCAGGCACTACCACAGCATGGACATCTTCACCCACTACGACATCCTGACCCCCAACGGCACCAAGGTGGCTGAGGGACACAAGGCCAGCTTCTGCCTGGAGGACACCGAGTGCGAGGAAGGTGAGTGACACAGGGCCCTGCAGCACCTTCCCTGCCCGTGTCCCTCTCACAAGGCTGCTGGGGCCAGGCTGGGTGGGCATCACAGGGGCTACGGAGGGGAGCTGCAGCAGGGATGAGCTTCATCTCCTCCTGCCTGCAGATGTGGCCAAGCGGTACGAGTGTGCCAACTTCGGGGAGCAGGGCATCACTGTGGGCTGCTGGGACCTGTACCGGCATGACATCGACTGCCAGTGGATCGACATCACTGATGTCAAACCAGGCAACTACATCCTGCAGGTGCTGGACCTGAGCCACCCCGGCCCCTCCTGCCACCCTACTGTGTGCACTCCCATCCTCTGCCCCTACGCCCCAGATCTCCACATCCCCCAGCAACCTGGCCCTCTCTCCCACTGGCACTGGGTGGGGCTGGCAGGTGTGCTGCTGTAGGACAGTGCCTGTCCTCATGCCCACAGACATGCAGGGCTGCTCAGACAGGATTCTGCATGAGTTTTCCAGCTCTGAGCAGTGCTGCTCATGGGCACATGGTGCACAGAGACAGAGCCACCCCAGCACAGTGGCTCCTCGGAGCCCTCAGCACATCCAGGGCAGCTGGGGAGACACATCCTGTGGGGCTGGGGCACAGGGCTCATGTCCTGAGCACAGCTCCACTGAGGCTGGGAAGGTGTGGGACAGGGGGCTGTGCCCTCACTGTCAGTGCCTCACAGGTTGTGATCAACCCCAACTTCGAGGTGGCAGAAAGCGATTTCACCAACAACGCCATGAAATGCAACTGCAAGTACGACGGGCACCGCATCTGGGTGCACAGCTGCCACATCGGTAACGCCCAGGACACGGCCCAGGGGCGAGGGCATGCGGGCAGGGCTGCCCTGGGAGAAGGGCAGCAATGTGGCTGCAGGAGGCAGTGGGGATGGGGGTGGGCAGGGTCTGGGGCTCTGTGGGCAGCTCTTGTGGGAGGGGAGGTGCTGGCAGGACGGGTGACCTGCAGCACCAGAGCTGACAGCTCTTTCTCTCTGCCCGCAGGAGATGCACTCAGCGAGGAGGCCAACAAGCGGTTTGAGCAGTACCCAGGTCAGCTCAACAATCAGATTTCATAGGGCCCCGGACCCCAGAGAGATGGGCATCTCCCTCCCTCACCCCGTACGGGTGGGAGGAAGCCCCTGGGGGCTGGCAGGGAGGCCTCTTGCCCAGCACTGCTGCTGCTGGGGACTGCCCAGGACTTGCCACCGGCTGCCCTTCCCCACCTCGGGGGGCTGGTGCTGGAGGCACCGACACCTGCACCTCCCAGCCTGGGGCTGCCACCCCAACCACTGGCCAGAAGACCGTGTCCACGTTCCCTGGGTTGCGGCACACGGGTACGGTCTGGGAGGTCCTGCACCCCCCACCGCTCAGTCCTTCCCATTCCAGCTGTACCCCACCTCCCGCTCCTCCCTTTCAGCCCTGGTTCCTCTCACTCCACATCCCTCCCCACAGCTCAACCCCTGCACTGGTCCCAGGACCCATCCTCCATGCAGGGACCCATTCCCCTGCCTGGCCTCAGGAGCCCCTGGTCCCCAGGGATGGTGAGGGTACCCCTGCTCACAGCGCTGCCCAGGGGTGGCTCATACCCCATCTCTCAGTTGTAATTTTATTTTCTCTATAAAGTTGTTAGTTCTATTTCCCAGTGGCTGCTGGCACTTCTCTGCCCGGCATGGCACAGCTCGTGCTGCAGGGCTGGTTGGCACACTCTGGCACAGAGCGTGGGAGCATCCCCTGGCCAGCCCCTGCACCCCCTTGGATGGTGGAGTGAGGCAGTCCCCCTGTCCACACAGTGCTGGCCCCACAGCAGCCCCCTGCCTGCACCCCCCTCAACCAGGTTCCCCCACTCTGGGAGAAGCCCGAGCGGGCGAGGGGAAGGGGCCAGCAGCAGTCCCACAGCACCGCGCTGGGGGAACTGAGGGGTCACTCTGGCACAGCTGGGGTGTGGTGAAGTGCTGGTTCCCCTGCACAGGGCAAATGTTATCGAGCAGAAATCCCACCCTGGGGCTGTGACCCATGAGGACTGGGGGCTCATGACAGAGGGGCTGCCTCGACTTGTGTGGGAGCAGAGCCTGGCAGGGCCAAGACATGCTGGGCAGGGACACTCGGACATGACACAAGGGCCAAGGGAGGCACAGCCCAGCTCTCACACCTCAGCCCGGTGCTCTGGTCGTGCCTGCAGCACACGAGTTGTAGGGACACCAGGCGCTGCCCCCGAGCCCGGGAGGAGGAGGAGGAGAGGGGCAGGCCTTGGCTGGGGCCCTGGAACGCGCTGCGGTCAGCGCGGCCGGAGCAGCTATGCCAGACACGCCGCGATTTCCCCCGCGCCGGCGGCGCTGGCCGGGGCAGCGAATTCCTCCGGCGAGGCCGGGGCTGCTGAAAGGACGCCTGTTCTCGGGGCAGGGGAGCGCCTGGGGGCAGGAGCGGCGCCGCCCCCGCCGCAGCGCCCCCGAGGAACTGTGCTTCTTTGATCTCCCAAAGTACCAGCCGGGGCCCGGGAGCCCCGTCACGGGCAGGGCCTGGCCCGACACCCGCATTCCTGCCATCGCATTCCTGCCATCGCACCGGGCCGGACGTGGCCGTTCCGGTGCCCTCGCCGCAGAGCCGCTGCCTCCCGCCGCCGCGGGAGCAGAGGGGGGATCTTCCAGGAAGGCAAGGAACGGCTGGAGCTGCTCCTTCCCAGAAGGGCCGGCCAGGCAGCTGCACAGCACAGGGACGGGCCCAGCTGTCCCCAGGGGCCGGGTGTGTGTGGGAGCGGACACTGGGCTGGGTTGGGACAGGCAGAACCCCAGCCCAGCTTCCACCCTCGGCCCTCCTGAACATCAGGGCCAGGAGAGGCTGCCTCGGCCACGGCGAAGTCCAGCATCAACATCCCTTTCACCATGCCCTGGAACGCTGCTGCACGGGAGGGGATGTGGGCACAGACCTCGGAATGCTCCCAGAGCTCCCAGCAGAAGCGATGTGACCAGTTGAACATGGCACGGCCACAGCAACACGGAGCAGCTCGGCTGCACTCCAGGGAAGAAATGCTGGTCCCAGAGCTGCTCCAGGGCTGCTCTCACCACAGAGGGGCTGCATGAAACTTGACAGCTGCCAACCTGGTACAGATGGAGGAGTCAGATCCCAGCTGTGTGGGTACTGAGCAGGTGGCAGGACACCACTAACGCTGAGGAGGTCCCTGGAGGCACAGCCAGCTCCTCCCCACCTGGAAGGTCTCCTGTGAGGACTGACAGGAGGGGCAGGGTCCCACGCGGCCCGGCCTCCACCAGGCGACTGCTGCTGTTGTGAGAAGGTGATGTGGCATGGAGGCCCCTAGAAAAGTGCTTTATTTTGAGTACAGAGGGAAATTGCTGCACCACAAGTCACCCAAGCACCGGGCTGGGCCCCTCTCCTGGCTCCTTCCAGCCCTGCATGAGCTCTCAGGGCCTGCCTGGCTGGCACAGACACAGCTCAGTCCTGCTCCCAGCCCCGGGCCAGCACTGCCGGTCAGCACCGGGCGGTCCCCGCTACTCCGTCACCTCAGGCACGACGCTCACCAGCAGCGTGTCGTGGCCGCGGCGCACCAGCATGGCCAGGTTCTGCTGCGTCCGCACCGCCTCGTACACGTCCTCGGTGCGCCGCGACGCCGTCCCGTTGATCTCCAGCACCACGTCACCGGCCTTCAGCCCAGCCCTGCGGGGAGAACATGGATGGAGCACAAAGTGGGCAAAGCAGCCACTCAGCTTCATCAGCCCTGAAGGATGGAGGGGCAGGCACAGGAGCTTTGGGCCGTGGCACCAGGTGTTCCTCCAGCCACGCTGGTACCTCAGCCAACGGGGACATCCAGCCTGGACAAGGGTGCCCAGGTGGTTTCTGCTGCAAGGCCCAAGCCCTCCTGCTCTGGAGCAAAACACATGGAGCTAAACACATCCCCCCTGGCACGGCTGCTCCCTCACACGTCCCAAGGCACAGGGCAGCACTTACTGATGGGCCGGGGAGCCGATGATCACCTTGTGGATCAGCACACCGTAGGACACGTCTGGGAAGCTGGGGTCACGCAGCTTCAGCTCTGCCAGGATGCTGCATAGTGGGAATTGGCGTCAGGGATGGAGCTGGAAGCAGAGCAGGGCTCCCACCCCACCCCAGCTGCACAGCCTCAGAGACCAGACACAGAACCTCCCCTCCTGTGTCCCTGCACGCTGCTGAGTACAAGCACAGCTGCCAGCCCCAAACACCACCACCACTCTGTCAAAACAAGAGGACAAGAGTCCCAGTGGCGCCAGGGAGAGCTGGAAACTACTGCAGCAGCTGCCATCTGGATCAGAGTTGTGGTGATGCATGTCCCCACATCACACTGCTTTTCCCTGTGTCAGACCCACCCCTCCCCTGCTGCAGTTTCCCTTCTCTGCCCTGGTTGGGCAGGACACACAACACAAGCCATGCCCCTCTTCCTGCCAGACCTGTCACCAGAACTCTACCCACATCTCTTCTCTGGAATCTAGAGACTAAATAATCCCAGTTCCTCCAACTTTCTCACAGATTTTAAGTCTTCTAAACCAAGCTTAAACTCTGCATCTCTCACAACTCCACTTCGGACTCTCCCCAATATCTTCTCGTCCTTCCTGAACGTATCCAGAAGTGGATGCAGCACTCCAGCTGGATCTCCCCAGAGTGGAGAACAGCATTCTTCCCTCAAACACTGCAGCGGTTCTGATCCCTGCAGCCTCAGACACTCACACTCTGCCCAGCTCTGCTCCCACCAGGTCCCTGCTCAGCCAGTCAGGGCTCCTCATATGGCAGTGGTCCGTGCAGAGCTCTACTGCACTGTCCCACAGCTCAGTGCAAGCTGCCATCCCTTCCTCACAGAACAACGGGGTCTGCGCCGTGCCCAACACAGAGCTTCCCCTTCCTGTGCCAGGGAAAGGTTCTGGCCTTTGCAATGAGCGTTTTCAGACCAGTCACCCTTTTCCAAGGCAAGCAACCCCTTCTTGGAAGACCTTCCCCCTGGAGACAAAGAAGCCTCACAGTCAGGTGGTTTCCTGGACCGGCTCGCTGGCTGTGCGGAAGCTGGACCCGCTTCCCAGGAGCCACGTCTGACGCATTTCACGCTGCTTCCTCACAGCCCCTGTCCCGCAGCATGCCCAGGGAAGCAGGAGGAGGCTGGGTTCCCACATTCCTTGGGTTCTGCCGAGTACCAGCACCATCTACTGGGCACCCACCGGGGCTGCCGGCAGTGCTGGCTGTGCCCCCACCACCCCCTCAGGGGACACAGAGCACCTGCTCCTCCCTTTGAGGCCAGGCAGGAGCCCCAGAGGCTGCTCGTGGTGCCCGGGCGTGCAGGCAGCCCACAGACCCAACCAGCCCACGGGAGTCACAAGAGCTTTAGGAGGGCAGAGCATGGCCCCGAAAGGTGTTTGCCCAGCATGGCACAACGCCACCCCCAGCAATGTGCTGAGCCCCACAGGGCAGCTGAAGGTCACCTAAAGGTGGCTGCAAGAGCCAAGGAACGGGAGCAGCTGCTGTCCCTGAGAACTGCTCCCAGAGGTGAGAGTGCAGGTCCTGTTTGCTCCTGACATTGGTCCTTCATGGACTCACAAAACTGTTTGGGTTAGAAAAGATCTTTAAGATCAAATCCAACTGCTACCCCCCAGAACTGCCAAGACCACCACTGACCATGTCCCCAAGTGCCACATCCACAGGGCTGTTAAACCCCTCCTGGGATGGGGTCTCCCCTCCTGCCCTGGGCAGCTGTGCCAGGGTTGGACAGCCCTTTTTAGGAAGGAATTTTCCCGCTATCCAACCCAAACCTCCCCTGGCACAGCCTGAGGTTTTTTCCTCTCATCCTGTTGCTTGTTCCCCAGGAGCAGAGCCTGACCCCCACCTGGCTGCGCCCCTCCTGTCAGGGAGTTGTAGAGAGCCAGAAGGTCCCCCTACAAGCCTCGTTAGACCAGTCTGGAGTCTAACCACAACATGAGCACAAAGAGATTCAGGACTGAAAGTTTAAGCTGTGGAGACAATCCTACCAAAACCAGGCACCTTCAGTTAGTTGGGAAGATCCCATTACATGCCTGCCCCAACAGGACCAGTCTTTTGGCCCCCAAGCTCAGGACAGGCACCTGGGAGTGAGGGTCAGCATCATCACCCCGATGTACCGGCGCTTCGTCTCTGCATTGCCAAACCAAGAGCCTGCCAAAGGAAAGGACATGGAATGTCATGGCTGGAAAACAGAGACACACCCAGAACAGTGCTGAGCTGAGCCCCACAGCCCTCAGGGCAGGTAGTGTGTGCAAAGCCATTCCCAGTCCCCACAACAGCTCAGTCCAGCTCTTGGTACCAGCAAAAGTGTTACAGGTGTTGCACTTTGCACTGACTTTGTTTCCCCAGTTTGTCAGTTTTTTGACTGAGAACATCCCTCCCTGGCGTCACAGGAGAACCAGACAGAAGTCTGCCTTAAATAATTCTCACACACAGAGGCACAGAAAGAGGCAGCATTCCACATGGCCAAATGAAGGACTTGTCCTCTACACTACCACCGAATCCCACACCTGGACTTCCACCACTGCACACCAGATGCAGGTTACTTAGGACACCTGATCTGCAGCAGAGGTAGGCAGCTGTGGGCAGGGCAGCAGCAGCAGCACAGCTTTCCAGTGGCACAGGAGAGTTTCATGCCAGATGGGACCCCAAAGGCTCCTTCTCCTGCCCTCCTTGTCCTCACGTGGAAGAAAGGCTTGGAGCCCAGCTGTGCCAGAGCTTCCCTCTCTCATCCTGCTCCCCCAGCACCCGAGCAGGGAGGCTCCCACTCACTCTTGCGCTGCTCCTCCCTTTGCAGGAACTTCCGGAGCCGGTCGGAGGGGATGGCAAAGGAGATGCCCGATGTCACCTTCATGGTGTTCACCCCAATCACCTCGCCATCCTGCAGGGAAAGGGCACTGGGATACCCAGCCTGGGTCACTGTGGAGAGCAGGGGAACTACTGCACCAGCCTGAGGTCCCAGCTGCGTGCCCACCCCTTTCCAGGCTGCTGCCCCTGTGTCCTGCCTGACCCTGCCAAGGCCGGGCAGGGCCCAGGGGCTGAGCCCACCCAGCTCCTCACTCTGCCCAACCAGCACCAGCCATGCTTCGCTGGGCAGGGCTCAGCTCCGCCAGAGTTCCATCGGCTCTGGCTCCCTCAGATGCTGCACAGGGTTCCCATGCCAGGCTGAATCCTCCTCCTCCTCCTCACAGGGAGCCTGAAGGACTCACAGGCCCTCCCTCCCGGCACCCACAAGCGCTCCCGTAGAGGGGCACAGAGTGAGGGGCACACAGCACATCTCTGCCCCAGCCAGCAAGGGGACAAGCAGCAGGACTCACCAGGTTGACAAGGGGGCCCCCGGAGTTCCCAAACTGCGGCAGAGGAGAGAGAGCGAGCAGACCATGAGAACCCCGTCCTGCACGGCAGCAACGGCAGGAGGCCGATCCCAGGAACTGGGTCAGGCTGATCCCAGAGCGCCCGAGTGACCGGCCAGAACCCCCTCAGCTCCCCGTGCTCCATGTGAGCCCCCTCCTCCCCCCAGCACCCACAGCCCTGCCCAGTCCCACACCCTTACGTCGATGGCGGCGTCGGTCTGGATGTACTCCATGTCGGAGGCGGCCAGGCCCAGCTCGCGGCTGCCGCGCTGCGCCGAGCTCACGATGCCCGAGGTGATGGTGTTCTGCAGCGCGAAGGGGCTGCCCATGGCCACCACGAACTCGCCCTGCCGCACCTCGGCCGAGCGGCCCAGCGGCAGCGTGGGCAGCGGGTGCTGTGGGGAGCAGGACGGTGAGCGGGAGGGGTGAAGGGAGGGTCCCCACGTCCCCACACCACGACACACACCTTGGGCTTAATCTTGATGGTGGCGATGTCGGCCACCTGGTCCACGTCCTGCACCACGGCGTCGTACTGCTCGCCGCTCGCCAGCTTCACCCGCACGCGCCGCCGGTTGGCAACCACGTGTGCGTTGGTGACGATGAGCCCGTCCGGGGACACCAGGAACCCCGAGCCGTTGGAGATGGGCACGTCCCGGCCCAGAAAGGGGTGCCTGCGAGGGGGGCACAGGTCAGGATGGGTGGCAGGGACCCTGTGGGGTCTGGTGGGGACTCCAGGGAGGACAGGTGGGGCCACGCAGATGGGTAGGGCTGGGAAGCAGCGGGGAACAGTGAGGATGTCTGGGCAGCAGCTTTTCCCATTGTGAGGCAGAGGGTGTGACACCAGACACAGGTGTGATCAGGCTGGAGGGCAGAGCTGCTGCCCTGAGACGCTCCAAGAGGCTGGAGGTGCTGGATGGTGAGATTATGGAGTGCAAAGGGCAATAAATGCAAAGTGGTGCTCCTGAGGCAAAGTGACAGGGCACCCTGAAAGGCAGCTCTGCTCGACGGTCCCGGAGGACAAGGAGGTGGCAGCGGTGTGTGGCAGCCGTGTGTCCCCGCGGCGTGTCCCCGTGTGCCAGCTGCGAGCACGGGCAGCGGGACCGGGTCGGTCTCTCCCGCGGCACTTGGGGGACCCCACTGGGACGCCGTGTCCGGTTCAGCGACACAGGCCAGGGCGGCTGCAGGAGAGCCCGGCGGAGGCTGCACTGCGCAGGGAAGCGGGGGATCCCTCCCGCGGACCGCCCGGTGCCGGCACCTGCCCACGATCTCCACGTAGACCAGCGCGGGCGCCGTTTTCTCCACCACGTCGGCGATGAAGTTGAAGGCGGCGCGGGGCGAGGCGGGCGGCGGAGCGGGCGGCGGGGCGGGCACGGCTGCGCTCAGCGCGGGCCGCCGGCGCTCCCGGGCCCACAGCAGCACCAGCGCCGCCGTCCCCGCGCCCACCGCCGCCGCCAGCGCCCGGCCCCCAGCGGGGGCCGGCGGAGGAAGGGGCGGGGGTGGTGGCGGTGGCGGAGGAGGCTCGGCGGCCCCGGTGAGTGCTCGACACCAACGCAACGCTACCGGCGGAAGCGGCACCCGGGGGACACGCACTCTCCGCGCCGCCGCCGCCGCCATGCTGCCGCTGCCGAGCGGAAGCCCCGCCCCGCCGGGGCGAGTCCCAGCCGCAGGGCACGCCGGGAGCTGTAGTCCCGGGGCGGGCCCTGGCGGGAGCTGCCCTCCGCCACGAGGCACGCCGGGAGTTCTAGTCCCGTTGGGATCCCTGGGCTGACCGCCAACGAGAGGCGCCGGTAACCGATAGCGCCGGCGGATCAGGACAGAGCGGGGCGGTCCCACTGTCAGAGCCGCTCGTCGGGCCCGCCGGAGCGGCCGTCAGGGCGAGGGAGCGGCGGCGCGCGGTGCAGGCTGGGAAGGCGGCGCGCTCCCAGCGTGCCCCGCGCGGGCCGGGCGCGCGGCCGCGGGCAAGATGGCGGCGGGTGCGGGGCGGCCGTGAGGCGGCGGCGCGGCGGGGATGGAGCCGCCTGCGGCCCCGGGCCCCGAGCGGCTCTTCGATTCGCACCGGTGAGCGCCCGCCCGGGGCCCGCGGGCCGGGGGCTCCCGGGGGAGCCGCGCGGGCCCGAGGCCCGAGGGGGGACAAAGTGTCTCGCGGGAGCCCCGTGGGGAAGGTCGGGATGAGCCGTGGGGGGACCAGGGATGCCTCGGGTGGGCTGCGAAGGCTCCTTGAGGGGGCTCGGGAGGTTCCGCGGAGCGGGGGTCTCGGGGGGCCCTGGGGCTCGTTCCGGCCGCGCTCAGGCGGCCTGCGCCGCTCTCTGCCCCGGCAGGTTCCCGACCGATGGGTTTCTGCTCCTGGCCCTGTTGCTCTACGCGCCCGTGGGGCTCTGCCTGCTCGTCCTGCGCCTTTTCATCGGTGTCCACGTGTTCCTGGTCAGCTGTGCCCTGCCCGACAGCGTCTTGCGGCGGTGCGTGACCCCGGGGGGCCCGGCTGCTACCCGGGGCGAGGTGTAGGGCGGGAGGGCGGCCCCGGCCCCTCGGGGTCCCGGGCCGGGGGGCTTGGTTGAGGCAGGGGGCTGTGGGGAGCTGTGCTTTCGACGGCTGTTGTCCCTAGGAGCCCTGGAGGTGCTTCTTCTGCCAAGCCCAGAGCTGGCGGTCACCTCTGGAGTGCTCAGGAACTGGTCTGGAGCGTGTGGATCAGCTGGGTGTGCTGCTCAGGAGTTCAGTGAGCACCTGATGCCCCGTGTTCCAATCCTAACCACAACCTCCCAACAATTCCTGCCCCAGATGTGCCTTTTCCATTTGGTCTCAGTGTTCTTTGTCCAGCCACCAGAATTCCCAGTCCCTCCCATCTGTTGGATGTGTCACCAGCAGCAGCTCTGATGGCAGGACTTGAGGCGGGCCCTTGTCTCCCTCTCAGGTTTATTGTCCGTGTGATGTGCTCCGTGCTGGGGCTGCTGGTGCGGCAGAACGACCCGCGGCTGCGCGGGGCCGGCGCCAAGGTCTTCATCGCCAACCACGTCACCCCCTTCGACCACAACGTCGTCAGCCTGCTCACCTCCTGCAACACGGTAAGGGTTCCTCCCTGGGGGCAGGGCACGGGAAGTGCTGCCCAGATTTGGTGTTGGTGTGGTCACAGAGTCGTAGGATGTTCAGGGCTGAAAAGACCTTGAAACCCATCCAGTCCCACCCTCTACCATAGGCAGAGACACCTTCCACTAGACCAGGTTGCTTCAAGCTGTGTCCAACCTGGCCTGGGACACTTCTAGGGATGGGGCAGCCACAGCTTGTCTGGGTAACCTGTGCCAGGGCCTCCCCACCCTCACAGAGAAGAGTTTTTTCCTAATATCCGGCCTAAATTTCCACTGCTACAGTTGTATCTGTTACTCCTTGTCTTATCACTCCAGTCCCCGATGCAGAGTCCCTCTCTGGCTTCCCTTTAGGGCCCTTTCAGATCCTAGAAGGTTCTCCAGTTCTGAGTTACTAACCCAGGGTTGCACAAGCCTTGAGGTGTTTTCTGTGGCTCAGTATCTCTCTTGGGCGCTGCGTGAAGAAATGGAGCAGAGTGAGGAGGAGCAGGAGTAGTTACAGTGGGTGTTGATTTTGGTGGAAGAGCAGGTAGATCCCAGCAGTTGTTTCCTTCTCTGGCCTTTTGGATCAGGGGTTCAGGGACAGGGCTGGTTGTGGGGTTTCCCTCAGCACTGGATGCTGTTTTGGGGGGGGCAGCCAGGTGCATGGAGGGTGCTGAGGGAGCTCTGTGTCCATGTTGCTCGGGCTGTTCTGGGCTGTCCCTGCTCTCCTCTAAAATTCCCTGTGTGCCGAGTTCCTGAGTCAGCAGGCTCTGGGTGGATCTCGTGTCCTGCACAGCCATTGATTTACCCCTGACCTGGAGAGGAGGGACTCCTGGAAGCAGTGTGTGTCCTGCCAAGTGTGTCAGGGATTGCTGTAGAGAACACGAGGAACGCTGGCATGGGGGGGTCTGTGTCTGTGGCAGGCAGGGTACAGTCTGAACTGAAAGTTTGGAATCTGATTCCTGTGGAGTCAGGGCTGGAGCAGGTCCTGAGGCCTAGCAGTAACATGTTCTCTGCCACCAGTGCTGCTGGCTCCCAGGTGGCCCTCAGCCCCAGAGGGGATTTTGCTGATGAGCAAGAACTTTGTCTTCTTTGTCGTTTGGGAAGATGACTGGGAGGGCTGGGCAGGGCAGTTTCCTCCTCACTCCTGTTTTTCCTGCAGCCTGCGCTGAATGGTGCCCCAGGGTTCATCTGCTGGTCCAGGGGATTCATGGAGCTGGGAGTGATGGGCAGCAGGGCGGAGCTGGTGGATTCCCTGAAGGAATACTCGTCCCAGCGAGGGAACCCACCACTGCTGCTGTTCCCAGAGGAGGCGGCCACCAACGGCCGGGCCGGGCTGCTCCGCTTCAGGTGCAGGGATTCCCACGCTGGGGTGGCTGGGGGTGGCTCCAGGGAGCCAGCATTCTTGCAGTGGGGTGGCTTCAAGGTCATTCACTGCGGAATTCCTCCCTTCCAGCTCGTGGCCCTTCTCCATCCTGGATGTTGTGCAGCCCGTTGCCCTGCAGGTCCGGAGGCCGTTGGTGGCAGTGGTGAGTTGGGGACGCAGGGATGGGGTGAGAGGTGGGTGCTGTGCCGGGCTCTGGGTGCTACCATTCATCCTGCTCCTGCTCTGGAGCCTGTGGTGTGGCCTGGCCTCGTGTCCTGGTACCCTGGGACCAACTGCTCAGAACTGATGCTGTTCCCAAGTGCCTTTCCCGGGAACTTGGCCCACTCAGTACTCCCCTAGTTACACTGGCCAGTGTGACAGACAATTGGTGGCCCGGCTGGCTGTCACTGTGCCACTGGTTTCCATGGCCAGTGCTATGTCCTCTCCCCTTGGTGAGCCTCTTGCTGTGAAAGACCAGCTCCTGCCCTCAGGGCAGGGCCAATGTGCCAGAGGTCGTGCAGGCTCTGGAGGCTCGCCCTGGGCACAGCCCCAGGGACGTGGTGCAAGAGCAACCCCAGACAAGGGGCAAAGTTCACAGTGGCAACAGCAGTGCTGCAGAAGGGATTACAGGGAAACTGGTCTCAGGCTTTGCTGAATTTCTCATTTCTTGATGTCAGTTTTGGGTCTGCTTGGTTAAAAGACCCTGAACTGTTATATTTGTCTGACACTTGAGTTGGTTCTTTGTTCTGTATCTCCCTAGAACAGCAAGGCACAATGGGCAGAGTCAAAGGCACTTCCCAGCAGGTCACAGAATGTGGTGCCCACACTAAGGCAGCAGCAGGTGTTTGAGGGTGAGACTCTGCCAGGGATTCATGTTCCCTCCGTGCTGGCTGGGGCTTTGGCAGCACTGAGGTCCCCAGTTGTGAGGCTCAGGTTAGTGAGTGGCACAATCCAGGTTATAGCTGATCCAGTGACCACGGAGAGCTGCCAGGCGCAGCTGTCACTTGTGGGTCTGCTGTGTGTGTAGGAGAAAGCACAGGAATCCCTGGCAGGGTGAGGAGTCAGCTGGATGTGTGCAGGGATGGGAACTGCGGGAATGCTTGGTGAAGATTTGGTCACTCCTGCCAGGGCAGGGGGACTGAAACGGAGTTCAAGGAGGCCACAAGCATGAGGAGAACCCAGAGAGCAGCACTTATAGGTACTTGACTCAGTCAGCTCCAGAGAAAGGAAACAGTGAGGCTGTGGAATGGATTGGGGTGACTGTGGATATGTGGCTGTGGGGGGCTGCTGCACACCGGGGAAGAGGCTTAGGAGTGGAGAGTGGTTGTTTTGTTGTGACAACGCCCACAGCAGGCTCTGCAGGGCCTGGCACTGAGTGCTGGTACTGCACAGGTTCTGTTCTGGGTTTTCCAGCAGTGAGGACACTATGTTTTTGAATGACCACTCCAGAGATATTGGAGAGCTCTTCTGTTCTGGATGGTTTATAGGGAATCACTTATACTTTTTGGGGTTTGGCTCTTCTGAGAAGTTCTGAGATGTCATAAGTTGTGTGTTTGTGCATCCCTTCCCTTGTGCATGTCACAGGGAACAGCATGTCTGTGTGGAGGTGCTGGTTACAGTCACTTCTTGGCTCAGGTTTTGTCTCCAGAGGCTGAGCAGGACTTTGTACTTTCTGCACTTTGGCTGAGTAAATTCTGGTGGATTTCTGGTGTGATTTTAAATCATCAGAAAATTTGAGGACTGGAGATTTGGTACTTCAAATGGTTCAATCAGTGCTTTACAGAAAGCTTTCTTACAGACTTGTGTGATATCTATCAGACACTGGGCTGAGCAAACCACCAAATCTGGAGTGAAGAATTTTCTCCAGCTCTGGTTGCCTGGAATGGTGCAGGAGCGTGTTGTTCTGTGGCACAGGCAGCATAACTGAAATCTGACTCTGGGCATCACTACAGGCAGTTGGGTTTGGGGTTCTGAAATGTGTTCACCCAGGAGATGAGGTTTTTCTGATTCCCCCGTGGCTGAGCTTTGTGTGCTTTACCCAGTTACAGCTCCTCTTCCCAGTCTGTGGGACAAACCAGGCATGAGCCTGTCTGAGAATCACAGAGTCAATGGGATGGGAAAAGACCTCTGAGACCCCCGAGTCCAACCATTCCCCCAGCACTGCCAAGGCCACCACTGACCATGTCCCCAAGTGCCACATCCACATGGCTGTTAAATCCTCACAGGGCTGGGGACTCCACCACTGCCCTGGGCAGCTCTTTCCAGGAGGAATTTTCCCAATATCCAACCTAAACCTCCCCTGACACAGCTTGAAGCTATTTCCTTTGTTCTGTCACTTATTCCCTTGGAGAGCTTATAGGAGTTGGAACATCACCAGCAGCTGTTCCCACCACGATGAGGAAGGATTGTTCATGGTTCTGAGGGTGTGTTAGTAGGTCTTCAGGCATTTTTGGTGCTTTCTAAAGGCACAGTCTAGCAGGGAATGTGGGGTTACTGAGGGAAAGCCTTGCTGCTGTCTTAGTGGAAGGAAAAGGTGACTGCAAACAGTGAAAACTGGTGATGACTAATGATGAAGCTGCCCTGGGGCTTGCCCTGTGTGCACTGTGTGGAGAACTTTCCCAGTTCTCCACCTCTGCCCACATATCCATGACTCGCTGCCTGCCAGGCTCCCGGCAGCTCCTGTTCTGGGTGTGGGATCTCACTGTGCTCTCTTCCCCAGAGCGTGGCCGACTCCTCCTGGATCACGGAGCTGCTCTGGACCTTCTTCGTTCCCTTCACAGTATATCAAGTAAGGTACTATGTCTCTCTTTTCTGTTTGGGGCAGGGCTGGGGTTGGGCGGGGCCCTGATGTGTCTGTGGCTGATGGCACCCTCCCTGGGTGCCTCAGCAGGGCTGTGCTTGGCACCATTTGGGTCTGGCCAGGTCCAGCTCCTGGACCTGCTCCTGGCTCCTGTGCTGTGTTGGGAAAGGAGAGGAGTCTGTCTCTGCAGGCTTTTAGGTCCAAGTTTCCAGGTGTATTTTTAAAGCTGCTTTGCAGTGATTTACTCCAGGGGTGATTCCCTCAGGCAGCGCCAGCCTCCAGTGTCTGTCTGTCCCTGCAATTCCTCAGGAGCTGCAGGGGTGTTCCAGGGGGGTGGTGCAGGAGTCGTCCAGACCCCTGCCCTGGGCCCAGGAGAGCCTGGTCTGGCTGAGTAGCTCTGGCGTCATAAGGGTTCCTAGGCAGTGGAAGGGGCTGGGAGTCAAATGCAGGGGTTGAGGTATTTCAGCAAAGAAAAGCCTTGTGCTGTAGCTTTCCCTGGCTGTATCTGCCTGGAGTCTGGGTGACCTGTTTTCTACTCCCATGTAAATGGCCGTGGCTCCTCACTGGGGCCCTTCTGGGAACTGTAGGAGATCCTTCACATGTTACGTGTGAGAGCTAACAGAGCTCCAGTGAGCCAGTTCTGTCTCCTGGTTCTGTCTCCTGAGCTGAGCCATGCCCTGGGTTTGGGAGTGGGTGTTGGGGTTTGATGCTCTGGTGGGGAGAGGTGTGGGGTGGACATGGGGTGTGGAGTTGGGGGTGTGCCCGGCACAACTGCTCCCAGTAGGTGCTGGCCCCAAGGGCCATTCCCCATGGGGCTGTCTCCAAGGGCTCCTTCTGGCGGGGCTGGATCCATGTGCTGTTGTCCCCACTCAGGTGGATGCCGTCTGTCCCCAGGCGAGCGGACGAGCCGAGTGAGGACTTTGCGCTCCGAGTTCAGGAGGTAGGAGAGTGATGTGGGAGAGGGCTGTAGGACTGGTGCAGTTGAGGATGGGCACAGAGGAGAGCAGAGGGCAGGCAGAGTTGCAGAGGGCATTTTTGGATATGTTTGTGTGATGGGAGCTCTAGTTTTCCATGGCCTATTTGCCACCCCCTACTTAGCCTTTCCGCAGTTATCAGGACTCTCTCCACGTACTTCACGCCTTCCACTCCCCTTTCATGATGCCACAAATCAAATAAAGAAATTGTTTCTCCACCCTTCCTGTGTGTGCTGGGTACTTCACAGCTCCTGTACCAAAGATCTCGTATCTCCCCCGTCAGCCCGTTTTGGCAGGATGATACTGCAACTCCTGCTCCTTCATGTGCTCCCTGCCACACTGAAATGCATCCCTGAGGCCATGCAGAAATCAATTCCCAACCCTGTTGCCCTTGCTGTAGCTCCATGCAAGCCTGCGCCCCTGACACGCTCCCGGGCACGGGGGGCTGCCTGGGCAGCGTGTTGTGCATCCTGTATGTGTTGTGTGCCCCGTGTGTGTGACTCCTCTCTGCGTCCTGCAGCTCTTGGCCATGGAGCTGGGTGTGGTATCCACACGGATCACCGCCGCCGACAGGACTGAGCACATGAAGAGGCTGCGGCACACGGCACGGCTGCCCTTTGCCCCAGGTGGGTGTCCTGGGGGTGTCCTGGCTGTGGAACTGCCACCTGGGCTTGCCTGTGTGGGGGCCTCAGTCTGCTCTCAGTGACTCATGTGTGGAGTGGGAAGAAGAGGAGGACCAGGAATGTTGGGGTGCTCCCTGGGAGAGGGGCCCACGCTCCTGGACACAGACATGGGGGGTGTGGGCAGGGGGTCCAGCTTTCACGTCACAGCAGTTCGTACTAAAGCAGGGCTGGTGCAGCTGACAGGCCTTTAGTCACCCTCCTGTGCCCCCTTCTTTCTCCTGCAGCCTCGAGTCAGCGCCTGGTAGCCCAGCCCAGGGTGCCCCCCCATCTGCCTGGAGGTGCTCCTGAGGACGTGCAGGTCGTGGCCATGGCACAGCAGGTCAAGGAGGTGCTGCCTCACGTGCCCCTGGAGGTCATCAGGACAGACCTGGGTGAGTGGTGCTGGGGTGTCAGCAGGGACACAGGGGGACCTTCTGTGGTGTGTGGGACCTGAAAGCAGAAACCTTGTCCCTGTTGCACTGGAGCACAGTGGCAGCCAGGATGGAGCATCCAGATCTCTAAGGGATCCCTTTGTCCCTGCAGCCCAGACCAACTGTGTGGACACCACGATTGCCAACTTGCTGGAGGGGAGAGTTTCCTTCTTCCCTGAGAGTCAGGAGGCTGGTACTGACCTGCCTACCCTGTCTACCTCCCAGGCTGCAGCTGCTTCTGGCATCCAGGGCTCCGTGGCTGCGCCTTCTGCCAAGGTACTGTGGGCGTGTGCATCTCCCTGATCTGGTGGCTTGTGTTCAGGACTAGCCAGGGGCATGGAGCACTGACCTGATGTGCCAGGGTCTTCCAGAGCCAAGGAGGCTCCTGCTTTGTCTGTCTCCTGACGGCTCCTGTGCTTTCTCTTCCAGACGGCTACAAAGCAGTTTGCAAAGTCCCCCGTGGAGCGTCACCTGTCCTTGCAGGAGCGGAAACGAGCCTTGTACGACTATGCCAGGAGGTGAGAGCCCCCCAGGGCTCCCCTGCCAGGGCCCTCACGACTCCCCCTGCCCAAGCCCCCAAGCCGTGGCCCCAACAGCACCCGAGGTGCCCCAGGCTGTGCCAGCCAGGTGGTTCCCAGCCCAGGGCTGAGGGAGGGGGGCAGGTGATTGTCACCTTTCCAAGTGTGCGGCCCCGTGTCATTCCTGGGAAGTGCTCTGCGCTCATAACTGCTGCCAGGCCTCTGGTTTTGGGGGCTGAGGGGTTGGAGCTGTTTTCCAGAAGCACTAAGGAACAGAGCTGAGCACAACCAGCCTCACTAGGCTCCTAGATGTGACTCGTGTCTGGCTGACAGGATCCCCTGTGGGACTGGGTTTTTCTGAGGTCACACTGGTGCCCTGGCACCCTTGGTGTGGGCAGGACATTCCTGTTTGGCACCATGGACAGCGCAGTTAACTTAGGTGTGAGGGAACAGGGAGCAACCTGTGCAGGATTTTGATGAGGCAAATCCTGGAACAAGTGGCCAGCTCTGGTGACTGGTCGTTGTTTTAGAATGATACAGAAAACTGAGAATGAGTTTGAGGGGAAGTTAAGTGTGCCTGCGCTTGTTGGGCACTGAAGGGCTGGGGCTGTGCTGAGGGAACCATCCTGTCAAGAAACCCTAACTGGGAAACCTCATCCTGACAGCCCGGCAGGGGCCTGCTGGGGAGCAGGGGCCGGTGTGGGTGGGGCCGGTGTGGCTGGTCCCTGCAGCCCCTTGCAGGCCTTGCTTGGTCTGTGCTCCGTCGTCGGGCTTGTCCCCAGTAGGGACAGTATCTGCCCTGTGGCTCTCCTGGAGCAGCTCTGGCCACTGTCACCTGTTTCCATGGGCTCCAGGCGAGCTCGGAACGGAACCGGAGCCAAGGTGCAGCCGGGGAGGACACGGCCCTGGGGCACTGCAGTGTGAGGGTCACCCCCACTGCTTGGCCCTTCGGGTCCCGGGCCCGGGCCCTCGGGGTCGCCACCTCTCTCCGGCGGCCCCTCCCCGGACAGGCTCGCGGGGGACATTCGGGCGGTCCCGGGGCGGTGGTGTCTGAGGGCGCTCTCTCCCGCAGGCGGTTCACCGAGAAGCACGGCGTGGCAAGGGCCGGCGGCAGCCTCTAACGGGCCCGGGCCGGCGGCGGCCCGTGAGCGGAGGCCCTGCCCGCACCGGCCCGGAGCCCGTGACCGGCTCGGAGCCCGTGACCGGCCCGGAGCCCGTGACCGGCTCGGAGCCCGTGACCGGCCCGGGCCGGCGGCGGCACCGGCGCGCGCGGGCCCCACGCGGACGGGACGGGCGGGGGGCGGGGGCGCCCCCTGGCGGCGAAAATAAACGGCGGCAGCGTCCGGCGCGGCTCGGGCTGTGCGGGCACCGGGAGCGGGGGGCGAGGCGGGGGGCGTGGCCAGCGGGACGGGGGCGGGCCCGGCCCGGCTCCGTGCGGGTCCGCACGCGCCGCGGCCGCCGCCTGCTCGCGCACCGCACGTAGGCGCCACTTAAAGGGGCAACGCGGCGGGGCCGCCGCCCTCGCGGCCGGGCGGGCTGCAGCCCGCGGGTGGAGCCGGTGCCCTTTTAAGAGACGGTCGCCCGGTGCCGGTGGTTTATTTACATGGGGGCTCGCGGGCGTCACGTGACTGTCAGCGGCGGGGGCTGCGCGCGGAGCATCCGCGGGGCCATGGCGGGAACCGGCGACGACGGTCTGGGGGGACCCGGGGGGCACCGGCCGTTCGGGGCTGTGGGGGACCTGGGCGGGCTGGGGAGCAGTGGGGGGCGGGGGCGGGCGGGGGGGCACCGGAGGGTTCGGGACAATGGGGAGTCTGGGGGTCCCAGCGGGACTGCCGTGCACACATGGGGCTCTGGGCTGATGTGCCACGGGGATGGGGGCGGGTCAGGGGGCAGCCCGGGCCGGGGTCCTGTGGGGGCTGACATGCCCCGGGTGTCTCAGAGGGGCTGATGAGCACCGCGGGGGCCGGGGCAGAGGCGGGCGGGGGTCCCGAGGGAGGAGGGCACGCCGAGGAGCAGCCCTGGGGCCCGTGGGACGTCCCGGGTCGGGAACCGCGCTTGGTGCTCCCGCGGTCTCTGGGCAGGGGTGTGGGGTGTGCCGGGGAGGGCGACGGGATGGGATGGGGGGCGGGGGGCAGCGCGGGGGCTGACGGCCCCTCCAGGCTCCTGGGTGGAGCTGCGCTATGGCCCAGGCTGCCCCGAGCCGGCACCCTCGCCGTTCTCCTGCCACGCTGACGTGGAGCGGATGCTGCTGGAAGCCCAGCTGGAGACGGAGAGCGGGGACGGGTGAGTTGCAAGGAGGAGCCGGGCCCCGGAGCTCTGCCGGGCCAAGCTGGGCTCGGTGACCGAGGGGGTCTGTTTGCAGGGCCCTGCTCGTGCTGGACGCTCCAGCCTGGGATGACAGTGGAGCTGGGCAGGCGAGCGAGCAGTCAGGGGAGAGCGAGGTCCTGCCTGCACACAGCCAGCCCCCACCGGGCTGCCCCCACCCCTGGCAGGTAAGGGAGCTGTCCCCTACCCTTCTGCACCCCTGGGCCCTGCTCTGACCTGCCCTGTGTCTCCTTCCAGTGGGATATGCTGGAGGAAACCAAGCGGAGACAGCGACTCCTGCCAGCGTCCCTGGGCTGGGCCTGTACCCGCTGCCCCCGGTACCTGTCTCCAAAGTAAGTCTTGTGTCCCCCACCAGCATGTCCTGCTGTCCCTGTGCCCCCATTAACCCTGCACTTTTCCCAGGGAATTTGCCTTTGTGTGCTCCCCCCAGCCTGTGCTGTGGAGCCTGCAGGGAGGTGCAGTGGGGAGGAAGAAGAGACTTTTCAGTTCAGAGCTGCTGCTGCTCTTCATCCCCTCGCTGCTGCTCAGCCACCTCCTGACCCTGGGGCTGGGGTGAGTGTCGGGGGGGAGTCTCACCCTTGGGCTGGGGTGATTTGGGGTCCCACCCACGCTGTCGGGGGACCGGTCCCGGGAGCACAGGCAGGCTGGGCCTACAGTGGGTGTCTGTGCAGTTCGGGGCTTCCTGGGTGCCACTGGCTGCCCTGATCCAGAGGAATGTCCCCACAGGAAGCTTGGGGAGGGGGAAATGCTCCTGGATTTGGGTTGCTCATCCTTGAGTGCTGTCCTGCACCACTTCTCCCAGCAGCTGCGGTGGACTGCTGCCACCTCCCCTTGCTCCTGCCTTGCTGGGGCCCAGCAGGTTGTGCTCATGCTCATGCCTCACAGTTGCTCTCTCCAATCCAGGATCTACATTGGGAAGCAGCTGGCAGCCACCTCGGCCAACCCCCTGTGAGGAGCACTGTGCTGCCCCGCTCGGTGTGCAGGGGGAGCCCGGCACCCGCACAGCCCGACCGCTCCCAGGCTCGTGTCTGTGGCACGAGGTGCCGCCTCCCCGTGTACCTCCTGTAGCCCCCACCTTGGGAGCTGATCCCCCTCTCCCACGTAGACAGGAACCTGCTGACAGCAGCACCCAGCCACAGGCAGCCCCTGCCCTCCCCAGCCCCTGGTTACAGGTCCAGGTCCCCTGTAACACAGACTGTAAATATGACTGAGCCCATGTCAATAAAGAGCCCTGTTCCAGCTCGGGGGCCCAGCAGTGAGTCCTGTCCCTGTGCCTGGTTGGTACAGCTCGGCTCAGGGAGTGACTGTCAGGCTCCCAGGGGGCCCTCCTTGCTGCAGGAGGGTGAGTCCCTGCACTTCAGGGTGCTGGGATGGTGCTGACTGGGGATGGCCCCGGGTTGGCCCGGGTGAGCAGGGGCATTGCTGGGGCTCACGGGGGTGCCCAGCTCCACGCAGGTGCCAGCTGATGTGTTTGCCCTTTATTAGCTGTGGCTCTGGGCTGGTGTGGCAGGGGCTGAGCACGGCTGGTCGGGGCAGCAGCACCTACCTGGTGCAGGTGCCAGGTGTGGCCACGAGAGGTGGGACTGCACAGCACGAGGTTGCCTAGGCTCACATGCACACCCAGCTGGCTCCTGTGCAGTCACAGCACCTGGGCCAGGAGCGTGTCCCAGTGCTGCAGGGTGGGGTGGAGAGATGAGGGACAGGAGCTACCTCTGGAGTGGAGAGTGGGAGGGAATTGCTCAGAAATGCTGCTGGGAAGGTGGCTGGTTCCCTGCCTGTGGTGCAGTGCAGGGAGGAGGGAGGGCACAGTGGCCTCATGGGTACAGTGGCCAGATGGCTGGGGTGCTGCTTGGGTGGGACTCAGCACAGCTCTGGTGGCAGAGTTCTGACGTGGGCTGGAGCAGAACTGCTGCACCTGAGCAGGATGGTGAGGGCTGGTAAGAACATCGGGGCAGGGAAGCGTCTGGAGGCAGGTGGGTCCCTGCCCCAGGGGGCACCTGGAGGGCAATAGCCAGAGTTGGCAGGAGACAGGGTGGCAGTGCCTGGTGCCAGCCTGGGCGTTGGGTGCACAGAGATCCCTTGGCTGCACAGGATGCTCTGGGTGTCAATGCTGCAAGGGTGGTCCAGCAGGTGAGGGTCAAGCAGGGCCCTGGGGTCCAGCAGCCAGCTGGGCACAGGGGCATCATGGGCAGGGGCGGCACCAGGTCAGAGCTGTGACATTCGCTTGGACTTGGGGAGTGGCAGCGGAGGGGACTTGAGGCCTCTGTTCCCGTCTGCTGTCGGGGACGTGGAGGGCTACGAGCAGAGAGAGATGTTATGGGGGTGGGGGAATGGGGGCTGGGGCCAGCAGGTACCTTCCCTCCAGTACCTTCCCTCCGGCTGTGGCGTTGCTCTGCTCCAGGAACGTCTCATACACCGCGGGGCTGATCTTGCGGGGCAGCGGTGGGACCTTGCTGGCACTTTTCACGCGGCCACCGAAGCCAGTGGGAGACAGGGACAGCCCTGTGCAGGCAGGGGAGGTGGACTGGGGGGCTTGGCCATCCCAGGGGCCCATCAGTGTGCCCGGGGCTGTCAGTTCCCAGGGCTGTCAGGGCCAGTGCTCCTGCCTGCAGGAGTGTGGGGGCCTGGGCAGCAGGGCCAGGGGTGCCCTGGGATGTGAGCCCAGCCAGGAGCGGGGGCCAGCTCCCACTAGGAGCTGCTCTCGGCACCAAGACCCAGCAACACGAGATCTGGGATCGACGGCCACCCCATGGGGAGCGTTTGGTGGGAGATGTGCCTGTGCTCCCAGTGGGGATGTGCCACGGTGGGGATGGGGGAGGGGGTGAGGATTCCTCTGCTGGGGTGCAGAGCTGAGGGTGCTGGGGGGGCACAGCCCTGCTCGTGGGGCTGTTGGGGCTCGGGAAGGTGCCCCCCGAGCTGTGCTGGGGCGGGGAGTACCTGCAGCACTGGGCTGAGCACCAGCAGCGGCTCGGCTCGGCGGGGGCTGTTTGCTGTCGGAGCTGCCCGGGCTGCTCTCACTCATGTTGTGGGACAGTCTCCACTTCTCGTCCTGGGGCACAGAGGGGAGGCTCAGCACCTCGAGGGGCCAGGCTAGATGGCAGCCCTGCATCTCCAACCTTGGGCCCCTCCAGGCCCTGCTCCTGCCCTCTCTGCAGCAGGGGCTGCCACCAGCCCCATGAGGGGTCCTGTTCGGGCTGGAGTCTGGTGCTGCCGGCTGGGTCAGGGGTCTGCGTGCAACAGAACACCCAGGGAAGTGCGGGCTGGGGGGGCCCAGGGAGACACCAGCATCACCTTGGGCTCTGGCAGCTCCGAGATGGACCGGCGCACATCCTGCCGCCGGGACCCAAAGAGGGAGCTGGAGCGGTTCTCCCGGTGCTCGTTCCTGCGGTCCTCACTCTCGGACGTGCGGGGAGCAGGCTTTGGGATCGAAGGTGTCTCTGTGCTGTGGACCAACTGGGGCAGGTGAGGAGCAAGGGGTGGCAGGGGAAGGGGGAGCAGGGCTACGCCATGGGCTGGCCAGAGCACTGCCGGGAGCGGCCGCCCTCAGCCAGGCACCAGCACTGTCTGCAGCAGAGCTCGGTGGGGGATGTTCGCAGAGCACAGACATGCATGGCTCAGGTGACAGTGGTGTCCAGGTGAGCCTGGGGGCTGCACGTGGGGTGTCTCTCCTCCATGCCCCCTATAGGGACAGGGCCACTGTGGTGGCATGGCACGATGGACCCCTGAGATGTGCTTGACATAAAGGGAAGGCAAGAGGGCAGAGGACTGGGGAGATGGGAGAGAAGCACCTGGGGCAGAGCAGAGTGAAAGGCTCAGCAGGGAGGGGTGAGGGCAGAGAGAGTGGGTGGCCAGCACTCCTCACTACAGCACTTGCCTGGCTCCAGCATGGCTCAGCCGGTCGCAGTCGGGTCCCCAGGCCATGGACCGGGGTCGTCCGCTCCGCTGGTCCTCAAAGAAGACCTGAGAGCACAGGGAGCCTGAGAAACAGCCAGGAGGGATGAGAGGGCAGAGCCTCACGATCCTTCCCTGGGCTCAGCCAGGGCCAGCAGTGCCCTCTGACCAGTCCTCCTGCTGTGCCAGTGCCAGCCACCCCATAGCAGTGCTGTGCCCCTCTTGGGGCAGGCAGGGACCCTGAGGTCCCCCTTGCACAGTGCCCCTCACCCTGTTCCTTCCACAGCTGCAGCCCCATCCAGGTGCTCCCTGCTGCCCCACACCTTGGTTTGTCCAGTGTCATGCAGTGCCACGCACTGCCCGTGTCCCCCAGCAGTGCCCACCCTGTGCCTGCTGCCCTGGCACTCACCATCTCCCGCACCCCGTACTGGCTCTCCACCTTGGCCCGCAGCTGCTCGAAGCACTGCTCCATGCGCTCGTGGAAGGGCCGCAGGTCCTCTGTCACCTTCTGCCCGTGGATCCGGATCCCCTCTGCCAGCAGCGGGGTCTGTGGGAGAACGAGGACAGGTCCCCCTGGGCTTGCGGGCTCCCTGGGACGGGGACACCCCGGGGCAGGTCTCGCTGCCTGTACCTGCCAGGCGATCAGGTCCTTCAGCTTCTCGATGTTCCCTGCATCCCTGGGGTGCTTTTTCAGGTAGGACTCCTGGAAAAAGGCCTGCAAGGACCCCCTTCAGTCCCAGTGCCAGGCTGGCCCAGCTCCACACAGAGTGGGATGGCAGAGTGGTGCCAGTGCCTGTGGCCACCAGCCCCGGGCGGTGCCTGGCCAGCCCCAGCACAGCCCCTGTGTGTACTCACCGCCTCGTACTTGGCGAAGCCACCCATGACAGCAGGGTCCACGATGCCATTGAGCAGCATGGAGAGTGGGTTGATGGGCAGGCTGGGGTCGTTCTGGTGCCGGTTGATCTCACTCATGATTTTCTCATTGGTTTTCATCATTGTCTCAATGGCGTTTTCCAGGGGGGAGATGATGGTCTGTGTGCGGGGAGGGGAGGTCAGTGCCCGCTGGCCCAGCCACCTCCCCCCCTAGTTAGGGCTGGCAGGGTAGGCTCTCCCTGGCCCCAGAGGAGGGACCCCAAGGGCTGCACATCTCACTCCATGAAGCTCCTCAGACCCTTGGCACTGGGTGCTTGGGGCTGAGCCGAGAATTCACAGGGACGCACTGGCCATGCTGGTCCCTGCTCCCAGCACAGGCTGCCTCAGGGTCAGTCCTGCAGGCATGAGGCTGCAGTGGCTTACAGGAAACCTGGTTAACCATCGGTGTCACTTTGGGGATGCAGCAGTGGGAGGCACAGCCTGAGCACCGTGGCAGAGACGTGTGTGCAGTGCTTGTACAGCCGTGTGTCCCCATGCCCACAGCATCCTGTGACAGCCCAGCCAGAGCATTGTGTGACAGCCCACTAGGGCACGTCACACCTCCATTGCTGTGGCTCCTGAGCCTCCCTGGATGTTGGCCGAGCACCCACCTCTGACAGAGGCACAAAGCCCATGCACGGAGCCTTGGCAGCAGCTGCTAACACCCCTCTACCCTCTGCTGCTCCCCACACGTGGTCCCTGCTGCCCACAGAGGAGATGTGTGTTCCAGTGGTCCAGCCATGCAAACCTGTCCCTGCCACCACGTTGGTGCTGCTGGCACCAGCAAATGAAGGCTGTCAGTGCCTGGAGTGCCCAGAGGTCTCCATGCCCTGTGTCAGCGGAGGAACCCTTTCCCGTGGCCTGGCACAGCGATCCCACCTGGCACTGCCCCGAGATCAACCCTGGTCCTGGGGCAGAAAGGCCAAGGCAATGCCAAAGGGGGGTCATGGGAGGGAGCTGGGAGCTGTGGATCTGGGGGCTCAAGCACTGAGTGCACTGAGAACAGGCTCTGACAGGGTGCAAGAACCAGGGCAGAGGCTTACATGAGCGTGGGCAGGACATGTTCCCCATGCCCTGGCTCAAGCTCCTGGCAGGGCTGGGGGCTGGGAGCTGTGCTCACCGGGATCCTGGGAGGGCCCTGCTCCCCCCCTGCCCACTCCTCACCGTGGTGGTGGCAGTCACAGCAAACCAGCGCAGGATGCCAGGCAGGGGATAGGCTGTCACAAAGGTCGTCCGCTCGATCCACATGTTCTGCCAGAAGGGCAGCAGTCACCCACTGCCCCCCTCACATCACCCACACTCACCCCTGGCTGCCCTGGGGGACGGGGGGCCTCCCACCTCTCCTTTTCATGGGCACAGGACCACCACCTTCCCCATCCCACGACCGGGGACCCCCTGTCTCTCCTCTGGTCCCTGGCTCCTTGCAGGGTCCCCCCCCAGCTCTCCCATCCCTCCTGGTTTGGGGTCCTGGCAGCCCCTCCCAGCACTCACTGCAAATTCATTGTCAGGATCATTCGGGCCTCTCTTGAAGGGCCGTGAGTAGCTGAACTGCTGGACATTGTTGGCTTTGTAGAAGCTGTGGGGAGGGAAGGGGCAGAGATGGAAGAGGGCCCCCACTGTGTCCCACCCACAAGGAGCAGAGAGGGGGCTCCCTGTGCTTCCCCCCCACGCTGGACACTCACTTGGTGATCTGCTCTGGGATGATCCGGCCCTTGAGCCGGACCCTGGCTTCCTCCACCGGCTGCACGGTGAAGCACTGGATGTCTGCGGGAGTGAAGGAGCCACGGGCACCAGGGGGGGACGGGGCTCTGGGAAGAGGGGCGAAGCCCAGGACCGCAGGAGTCCCCACACGCAGGGCAATGGACAGGGACCGAGCCGCTCTCCCAGCCCCAGCCCCCTGCACAGAGGATACACTGCCCCGGGGAGCCCGTGATGTCCTGCCCGGGAGGGGATGTGCTCTTCAGCTTCTCGGCGTTGGGGAAGGGGCTCAGCAGCTGCATCTCGAAGTCCTCCCGGCGCTCATACTCCTTCCCCCGGTAGATGAAGACTCTGTTCTGCAGGGGAGGAAGGTGGCAGCTCATCCCAGTGCCACGGAGCGGGGCTGGGGAGCCCTAGGGCTGTGCACCAGTAAGCCCCAGAGCACTGGGGTGCAGGTGCTGCTGAGGCTGAGACCCCTGCCAAGCAGGAGACACCCCCTCTAGAAAAAAATATCTCCCCAAATGCAGCAACTGGAGGAAAAAGCAACAGACACATGGAGAATCAGGAGGTGATTGTTGCCAGCCAAGGCAGTGTCACTAATGGCAAATCCTGCCTGACCAATTCAGTGGCTTCTACAAGGGGATGACAGCATGGGTAGATGAGGGGAGAGTGACTGCACATGTGCAAAGCATCTGACCCTGTGCCCAGGACACCCTTTTCTCCAAGCTGGACAGGCCTGGATGGGGCAGATGGGACCCTTGGCGAGTAAAGAACGGGCTGGATGGTGACACTCAAAGAGTTGTAGTCAACAGCTCCACATCCAGGTGGAGACCAGTGAGAAATGGGGTTCTTTGGGTGTGGAGGTGGCAGGCGTGGAGCCTCTCCCAGCCCCGCTTACCCGGAGGAAGGTGGGGAAGCCCTGCCCGTAGTACCCCACGGCAAAGTAGTCTGGGCTGGGCCGCAGCACCTTCAGGATCTTCTCGTAGAACTTGGCTTCCCGCTGCTGCAGGGGAGAGGGGCAGGATGGGGCCCTGCAGACCACCATCCCCCAGCTCATCCCCACCATCCTGCCCTACCAGCAGCACCCCCCATCCCAGCTGGGCACCCACCAGGATGTCACTCAGCATTTCGTAGTCAAAGACGTGGCTCTCGTACTGCTCTGCCAGCTCCTTGCAGATGTGGATGGCCTCCTCCCACATCTGGAGAAGAGGGGACCAGGGCAGGGCCCCCCCAGGACAGGGAATGCTGGGTGAGGGGGCACCAGGGGCTTCCAGAGGAGACCCCCCTGCCTGTGGGGGCACCTGCATCCCTACTCCCCAGTGAGGAGAGGAGAGAAGTCTCTCCCTGTGGGGACTGGTGGTCCAGTGCAGCAGCAGGACTTGGCTTCTCACTGTATCCAGCCCTGGAGCCCCCCAGCCTCGGCAAGCTCTCCTCCCAGGATGTCCCAGCTCTGGCCCCTGGCAGTACGAGGGCTGGGACTGGGACAGGATGGGATGGGATGGGGCAGGGTGGGATAGGGTAGGACAGGATGGGACAGTGGTTGTGAGGTGAACTCTCCAGCCAGGCTTACCGCAGGGCAGCTCCAGCCCCACCACAGCTGTGGGGAGGCTGAGGGGCTGTGCCGAAGCCCAGGTCTGGGGGCTTGGAGCAGGGGCCAGAGGTGGCCAGGGGCCCAGGCTTGCCCTGAGCCAGCCGAGCTTCCTCTGGCTGTGGGGGCTCGGGGGCTCGGGGGCTGCAGGCGGGGCTGGGTGGCTGCACTCACCTTGCCCTGGTCAAAGTATTCGATGATCTGGTTGTACAGAGCCTCCTTCAGCTGGCGCTGGGTGTGCAGGTGGTGGCCGTGCAGGCCCGGCACGGGGGCCGTGTTGGGCTCCTCTGACCACTGCATGGGGGAGAGGGGACAGGACTTGGCCTGTCATGCCAAGTCACCACGGCCGCCCGCCCCCCGCATCCCCTCTGGACCCACCGTGAGCAGGCGGGCGTGCAGCAGCAGCGTGTAGGCTCCCTCCGTGTAGTTCTCGTAGCTGATGTGCAGGTCCTTCAGCTTGTACAGGTACCTGGGAGCGACGGAGTCGTGCGTGGGGAGTGACGGTACCGCGTGTGGGGCCTGGCAGCCAGCACAGCTTGGCGGGTGCAGCCCCAGCCCCTGCCCCTCCAGCCGCTCTGACATTCCCATGGGGAGCTCGGGGCCCCGGGACTCCCCACCCCAGGTGCTGCCAGTCTCCTGGTGCTGCACTCACCTGATGTACATGGCCTGGCGGTCGATCTCCTTGTAGAAGTTCTGGGAAAGAGCAGACAAGGCTGTTTGAGTGGCCCCAAAAGGGACACGTGCCACAGCCCCCCACAGTCCCACAGTGGGTCATGGTGCTGCCAGGACTGTCCCCACACAGAGAAGGGGCTACCCATGGCACCGGGGAGCTGCACGGAGACTCCCAAGGGACACTGGCTCTGGCAGTGGGTGCTCCCCATCTATGCTGTGCCAGGGGCACTGAGGGGACTTGGGGAGACACAGGGACAAGCCCTGCCAGCCCCAGGGACTGTGGGAAAGTGGAGGTGAGCCCCTCCCACAGCCTGCCAGCCCAGGGAGCTGGGTGGACTTGGGGTTGAGCCCTGCCATCCTCAGGGAGCTGGGGCAGGGCACAGGTGCCCACCAGGAGGTTGACAGTGCAGCTCATGCTGTAGGTCTTGTTCTCATCATTCATGACAGCCCGGTAGTCGAGGAGCCGCTCCAGGAGCGCAGTCACCAGCTCCACGAAGTCTGTCCCGGGCTTGGCCATCTCAGAGTGTCTCTGGCAGCAGCTCAGCAGGCTGGGGAAGAGAGGGTACCATGGGTGCCACTGCACACCCAGCTCCACAGTGCTCCCACTACTGCCCTGCTCGGCTTCCCAGGGACTGGGAGTTGGGAGAGAGAAGACTCTCAACAAGGGGCATAAATCAACCCCTGGTCTGCAATGAGACCCCCCACAGGCATGGCTGGGATGGTGGGAGACCTGACAGCTCCATCACCCTGCATGGGAACCTGACGAGCACAACAGAGCAGGAGTAAAGCCTGGGGATGGCAGAGGCATCACCTGGAGCAGGGGTATCACGTGGGGCATGGGGTAGTTCCTGGGGCAAGGACAAGTCCCAAAGCAGAGCAGGGCTAATTCCTGGGGCAGGGGTAACTCCTGGGGCAGAACAAGGGTAATTCCTGGGGTTGAGGCATCACTGGGGACAGGAGCATCACCAAGGGCAGGGACAACACCTGGGGCAGGGGCACTGCTGGGGGCAGGCAGCGGCAGGCTGGCCAGAGCAGCAGAGGTGTGCAGGGGGCACATAATGGTGCTCAGGCACCATCCTTCCTCCTCTCTGGTCCCGCTCCCCAGCAGCATTCTCCAGGTCAGGGCACAGATGTGAGGAGGAGTGGGATGGCAGAGAATGGTGACAGTAAAAGGTCTGTGCCCTGGGGAGAAGGTGGGGACATCACTGCACACTCACATGCTCTTGAAAAGCTGCTTGTACTGCTCATCCCCACGGCCGCCCTCCACCTCACTGTCCAGCCTGCGCAGAATCTCGTCCTCAAACTGTGGGGGGGGGGCACGAGGATGGGCTCAGCTTGGCCCTGGCTGCTGCAGTGGCAGCCCCCAGAGACGGGGCCTCAGAGCAGCCCCTCCCTAGGGACCACCTGGGGAGGGGTAGGTCCCTGTCCCCACTCCCAGGCCATGCTACTCCCCCGGTGCAGGTGGTTCCTGCACCATCCCACCCCATCCTGCTCCCCAGGAGCAGTCCTGTCCCTCACCCGGCTGAAGCTCCCAGTCAGCTGGTGCTCGCAGAGCATCATGTCGAAGAAGATGGGGATGGTGGACCTGCGCAGCTCCAGCTCTGGCACCAGCGTCATCTCCAGGATAGGGCCCACCATGCCCGGGATGAACTCAATCTTGCGATGGCCTGGGGAGGGCAGGAAGGGCTGGGGGACAGATCTGCACCCATGCAGGCTCCCGTGGCCACACTGGCAACACCCCACTCCCCAGAGCCAGTCTGATGATGGTGCAGATGGACACCAGCCCACGGAGACCCAACAACCCCCCTGCACACCCTGGCTCACCGAGGCTGTACCACATGTCCCGGATGGACGCTCCGATCGTGGCTCTCATGTCCCCGTACCTGCCGGGATGGTGGTCAGACAGCATCGCTCTGCAGCCCAGGGTGTGGCACGCCCTGGCCAGCTCACCCCAAAATCCCTGACCCCGCGGTGTGGCAGCAGCCTGGGCCAGGGACCCGAGGTGTTGCCGATCGGCCGGAGTGGACTCACTTGGCCAGGATGCTGTTGCGCTTGGCTGGGGAGAAGTTCTCCAGCTGCAGAGACTCCTGGGTGAGGAAGGCCACGGCCAGGTGGAAATAGTTGTTCCAAAGCTGCAGTGAAAGCACAGGGATGAATGTCAGGCTGGGTGAAATGGGGGGCTGGGGGCCAGGGTGTGTCCTCTCCTGGACCCCCAGTCCCCACCAGGAACCGGCAGTGCCCGCTCACCTGCAGCTCGAAGCTGCCGTTGCTCAGGAACATCTCGGTCAAGGTCGTGGCAAAGTGGTTGATGGTGCGCAGGAACTCCCTGGGAGCAAGTGGCCACAGGTGCTGAGCAAGGGCAGCACCAGTGTGCCCACTGCCCAACCCAGTGTGCCCACCATCCACGTGCCCACTGCTGTCCCGCAGTGGGGGTAGGGCAGGGGCCTTTGTGCCCACTGCAGCGCAGCCCAACGCCGCCTGGGTGCACCGGTCCTGCGTGCCTGGAGCTCTGCTCTGGTGTCTGCCTGCCCCGTGCCCCGCGAGGAACCCCAGGGTCTCACCCCCAGCCCCAGTGCCTGCCTCCGGGTCCCTCCCAGCCCAGGCCCTCACCGGTTCTGCACCATGTTCATCACCACCCAGTCGCAGGGATACACTGTCTTCCCAATCAGGTCCTTGAAGAGAATGAAGGTCTCCATGAGGAAGTCCTGCCAGGGAGGAGGAGATGTCAGGAGCTGGGCTGGACCATGATGCCCTCTCGGGAAGACAGGGAGGTGCTGTGAGGGAGGTGCTGGTGTTGCCGAGGGGCAGCACTCACCATCAGCTCAGGCCGGGAGGGGAACGCCTGGATGTAGGCACTGTAGTGATCCTTGTCCATCTGGCTCAGGATGGCGGCCATGCAGGCCACGTAGTGGCTCTGGGGGAGATGGGCTGGTCAGTCCCATGACCGTGGAAGGGGACACTATCCATGTTCCCCCAGTCAGTCTGCACCCTGGAGGCCCAACTGCTCTGGGGGTCATTCACCCCCCGCCTGCCCTGGTTCCCTCCACCCCAGCTCCACAGACTTTTCCTGCCCCCTTCATCTCCAGCTCCTGGTCTGCACATCCCACTCCAGCGATGGGATGGCTCTGGCACCTGCCATGACGCCAAGGGGATGCAGGCATAGCTCTACAGCGTGGTGCTGAAGCATCTCTGTCATTTTTAAGGTAATTTAAGGTCATTTTGAAAATAGTAAGGAGGTTCTTTCTGGAGCCCGGCACCTCCAGTGAAGGGTCCCAAATTGAGCCCTTGGCTCAAGTCCAGGAGGCTCCTGGCTTTGTGGTGAGATAAGCAGCCTGTGCAGGAGTAGGATGCTGTCCAGAAAGCTGTCCTGGGGGTCTCTGGAGTAAGAGCATCGTCCTGCAGGCTCAGGATGAGTGATGGCCCTGCCGTGCCCCAGGGTTACTGGTGGAACTCTGTGATCATGCCGTGAGCCCTGTGAGGGCAGCACCGGGCACTGGGCACCACTGTCCATCCCGGGTGTGCTGGAGCAGCCCCAGCAGCTCTGCACAGGACGCGGGGTGCCACGGGAACCTTCCAGTCCCGGCAGGTTGGTCAGTGCCGGAGCTTCCTCCTGGACAATTTCACCGGCCCCAGGCCAGCCCTTGCCAACAACATGGAGCCCAAAGGGGACAGCCCAGGGCGGTTCGGAGGAACGTGGTTGCTGCCAGTGACCAAGGGCTCCAGCTTCGTCCCCGCAGCTCCGAGGCAGCCCCAGGAGCTCCCCGGGATGGGGCGCAGCCCTCTGAGGGCTGCTGCGGGGAAGCCACGGCCAAAACTGGCTGCGGGTGGATTTGCAGCGAATGATCTTGTGGGAAGCAAATGGATCAAACCCCAACAGCTCACGATCCTTCGGGCATCCAGGTGACGCCACAGCCCCGCGGCCGCCCCGCCGAGCGCTGCCCCGCGCAGCAGCACCGGCACACCGGGGCCCCGCGGGGCCGGCAGCCACCGCACCGTCCGGGCAGGACCCGCCTGGTGCCGGGACCGGGGCTCCTCCGGGGCTCCTCCGGGGCTCGGTACTCGGGCGCGCTCCCCGTCGCGAAGCTCCGCCCCCGCCCCGCTCCGCCCCCGCCGGCTCCGCCCCGGTACCGGCGAGTGCGCGCCGCCCGCCCCGCCCCGCCCCGCCGAGCCCCGCGCCCGCCGCTGCCGGAGCCGCTCCGCCGCCGAGCACCAGGTACCGGTGGGATGGGGAGAGGGCTCTGCCGGGGAGCGGGGCGGCGGCCGGGCCGGGCGCTGCGGGCATCGGCCCCGCGGCGCCGGGCCAGGACCGGGACCGGGACTCCGGGCGGCCCCGCGGCCGGGGCGTAGGAGCCCCGGGGCCAGGAACGGAGGCGCGGTACCGGGAGCCCTGAAGCCGGGACTGCGCGACGGTGCGGGGACCCCGGGGGCGCGGGGGCGATGCGAACACCCGCGGCCCCGCGGGATGTGCGGGGGACCGGCGGGGCCAGGGCGAGGAGCCGGGCTGGGCTGGCAAGGGGGATCCGTGGTGTCCCCCTTCTCCCGGCCGCCGGTGCGTGGTACCCGGCCCAGGAGCCCCGGGGGTCGCGGCACTTCCCAGTCCTCCTCTTCTTTGCCCCCGCTGAGCAGGAGCTGCCCGGGGAGCTGCGGGAGCCACGGGGGCGGTGGCACCCCGCACCGAGCATCCTATGGCAGGGACCGTGCGCCGGGCACCCCGCTCCGAGCCCCCTACGCTGGGCACCCCGCACGGACGTGGCCGCCGGCTGCCGTGGCGGGGTCTCTGGGGGTCACAGCCGTGCTGGAGCGATGGCACAGTGTGCAGCCGAGGGAGGTGAATCTCTGGTGGGAGCTGCTGTGTTAGAGGGGCCGAAGACCCCCAGATCGTGCCCCGGTGCCGCAGCCGCGCCGTGCCGCCCCGGCCCGTGTCCCCGCCGCTTGCCGAGTCGCTGCGTGCGGGGCTGCGTGCGAGAGCCGCGCTGGGGAGCGGCCGGGCGGGCTCGGCTGTGCCCCGCTCCCCCTCGTGAGGGACGGGTCGGTCACCGGGGCTGTGCCGGCTGACACACGCACACGCAGATCCAGGGATGTCCCTTTCAGCACCGCGCGCCGCGGTGACGCCGGCCGGGGCTGGAGGGATTCAGCCCACGTTGCTCCCGGCTGCTCCCGGCGCCGCGCTCCGCGCCCAAGGCCTTGTGTCCGCCAGCGGGGCTCCGGGATGCGGGAGCGAGCCCAGCCAGTCCTGCGAAACAGGGAGGCGCAGCTCCCGGGGTGCGCCGGTGCCTCCCGGGGTGCGCCGGTCCCGACCCTCCCTACGGGATCGCGCACAAAGCCCGTTGGAGCTGCGGCTCCCGGCAGAGGTGCGGGGGGGCGGGAGGTCTCCGCGGAGCCGGTTTTGTGTTGGGAGCATGAGGTGGACACGTATGAGTAACCACTGGGCCACGGCTGTGCTAGCGTGTGCCTGCATGGGGACACACGGGGACATCGATGTCAGCTGCCCGCTCTGGGTGGCAGAACGCATTTAGTGCCAGCAGCAGCTCCCGGCGGTCTCCACACTCGGCAGCTCTCGGGGGCAGGGGAACGAGCCCCTCGGCACAACCGCGGTGGGGACGCGGGGGACCACCGGCTGCGCTGCCTCCCTGCGGTGCTGCCCGAGGAGAAGGGCCAGGGGGCCGCGGGAGGGACCCCCGGGCAAAGCCAGGCTGAGGCTGGTACCCCCGGCCCTTTCCCTCATCCCCTCTCCATGGGGAGGGTTTGTCCTTCTGGCGTGCTCAGAGGAGTGGGGTGGATTTCATCGCAGAAGCTCCTTTGGACTGAGGTTGTCTTCTTTACAAATGATAATTATTGTAATTATTTAATAGTATGGTGGCATCCAGAGGCCATGGATAATTAGTGGGTCTATTCCCATCCGTGCTAACAACACTACTCCAGTCCTAACCAGTGCCGTTGGCAGAGCCTGCCTCCCGTGTTTGTGGGGATGATCTGTGTGGTCCAGGCTGTTTGATGGTGGGGAAACTGAGGCACAGGGAGACAGGAGGACACTCGGTAATTCCCAGATTCCCCTGGTAACCACAGTTGTCCAAAGCACATGGAGATAAAGGGGAGCAGGCTGCCTGATGGCATTGGGAATGCACTTCAAGGCAGGAATTTGTATTCTGGAAGGACGTTCCCTGTGCTGGGAGCTGCAGCTGCAGAGGCCGCAATGCTGGCTGCTGGCACCATGGCTGGTGGGCACCAGTGAGACAGGGGCTATCCCAGGGGGACCCTGCTGAGCCCCCTAAGCCCAGACCAGTGTGTGCAGGGGTGGCCGGGGTGGTGTGGGAACAGCTGGATGGTGAAGCCTTTCCAGCTTTTTCCATAACTGTGCTCTGGGGAAAGCTTGTGGCTTTCTGATGCCATTTCTGGCATGAGAGGAAACCCCTGGAGTCCTGGTCTGACAGGGCCCCCCAGCCTGGCTGGCTGCTCTGCACACTGGGGAGGGTGGGCTCCAGATGGGCACCCAAGCCCATTCTGGAAAGGTGAGACACCCTCCCCGGAGAGCACGGGGCTGTGGGGTCTGCTGATGAGCTGTGTCTCGCTTCCTGGTCCTGACATTTGCTCGGGATCATCCTGGGCCAGAGGTGCTGGCAGAGCCCTGGGCTGTGGTTGAGCTCTCTGGGCTAGATTGAGCTCTCTGGGCTGGATCTCTGTGACAAACATCTTCCCAGATCCCTGTAGACACGCAGAGCATTTCCAGGGCTCAGAGGAGCATGGTATTGCTCACACCACATTTGCTGGGTGTTCTTCCTCCCAGGGTGGTCTCTCCTGCAGCCCCAAGGAGTGGCACTGAACCGCAGTGCTGGCAGCAGCTCCAGGGATGTTCACTTGCTCCTCCGTGGAGGTGGCTGAGGGAAGCCCTGGGATATGGAACAAACTCCTCCTGAGGTGCTCCTGCTCCACATGGGCTGTCTGCCCTGCTCTGCCTGTACTCCCCCAGGCAGGTCACTCTACCTCTTCATGTCTCATTAAAACGGTGATACCGATGCTCCTCTGCTTGGCAGAGAGGTGGGAACGCCAGCAGGTAGTGGAGGGAACAGAGGCGCCACTGCCATGACAGCCATATTAGCATCCACAGGAGACAGAGGAATAATTTGGCTTCTGCAGCTTCTGAAGGCTCACGTAGAGGCTTTGTACTCCCCTCTTCCTGACCGCGTGCATCCTCCATCTGCAGCACCAGCACATCTGCAGGTGGAGGGGAGCAGTGGAAGCAGAGCCGGTGACCTCTGTGTGCCAGGAGGCTGCCGCTGCTCCTTCCCAACCAATGGGACCTCTTCCGTGGGCATGAGCCATGGTGTGTGTGGCCAGGGCACCCAGGAGCCTCCATGGCCTCAGAGAGGAGCCTGCAGGGAGCCCGTGGGTGCTGCCCTGTGGGAAGATGGGTGGTGGAGACCCCCCACCCTGGCTGGGCTCCAGAGCCTTCTCCTGGGCCCCGTGGCTGGGAGAGTGACTAATGTTCCGGCAGAGCACTTCAGCCAGTGACCTACATAGGGATGAGTGCGGATCCCTCGGCTCATGCGAGCTGCCACTCGTGCCAGGACCCGTGTGCCAGTGCCACTTCTGGAACCCCTGGGCAAGCTTTGTGGGTGCTGGGGGGCTGTAGGGCACAGGCACTCTGGGCATGGCCACGGTGACAGGGATGGTGCCTGTGCCTTTGGTCAGGCCAGCCCAGGGGTCCTGGGGGAGCCCCAGTGGTGTTTGAGCAGCGCCCTGAGTGCTGCCTGGAGGGAGGGATCAGGTGCTGTGAGGACCACTGGGGACATGGGGAGCTGGGCTTGGGGACATGAACAGAGCTGGACCCGCAGAGCGCTGGGATTGTGGCTGAAGAAGGGACATTTCCTCACTGGGGACCACAAGGGCTGAGTGCTGAGGAGGGAGAAGAGCTGCTCGAGCGGAAGCGCTCCATTGGCACAAGTACAGTCGGATATAAACGGGCCATGATTAAGTGCCTGCAGGAAATGAGAAGGTCTGTGAGGCTCTGAGCAGCTGGGTTCTGGAAGAGCCTCCAAGAGAACCGTGAGGGCAGGGCATGAGCTGCCTTCGTGGTGGAGCTTCCTCAGCGAGGAACTGGATTTTGGGTGTGCAAGTTGCCTGAGGAGCTGCTCTGAGTCCTCCTTCCTCGAGTCCCAGAGATGCTCTGATCTGAGTACAAACGCCTCGAGTCCTCCCAGAGCCAAGGCAGGATTAGACTCTGCTGTGATGTGTCATGAGCCTGGCTTCTGCCCCTCCGGTGCCTCATCCTCCAGTGCTGACCCTCTCCATTGCCAGCAGCACCTCTCTCTTCTCTGGAGATCAGAAAAATCAGAAGTGTTGCCCCACAGAAGCTGTTACCTCATGAGTGGAGCCGGGTCATTTGCTGCTCTCCTCTGCAGTTCCATGAGAATCTGACTTCCTCCCTCATAAATCTCATCTCCCGTCCTCTTGCATCCTGAGAAGATTTATGTGTCTGTTCCGGTTTTCCCTCTGCCACAGGCATTACTAGGAGGACGAGGAGGAGGATGGGTGGGGAAAGGGCCAAAGCTGGCAGGTAACTTTCTGTACAGGGCAGTGTGAAGCAGGGCTTTGTCCTCTGAGGGCAGCCCTGCACCATGCGAGATGAGTCCCACGATGCAAACCCAGCAGGTTTAGTGCCTCTCACTCACAAAATTCACCATCAGTCGGTGCTGGCCAGAGGAACCCAGTGCTGGGGCTCTCCCAGGGGAGATTCCCAAGCTCTTTGCAGGCTGGTGGGCAGGTGATGCATCCAAGATGGCACAGCACGTTCGCGGCAAAGGGCTCTGGGCTGGGGAGGGAGCTGGGCTGGCCCATGATTCGGAGCCCTGGTGCTGCTCACTAGGAGGGTACTCGATCTTTGTGGGTGCTGGTCAGTGGTGTCCATGGGAAGAGGTTCCCAACACTTCCTCAGCTCCTGGGCTCACTCAGTGGAGCAGACATCCTTCCCAGCTGCGCTGAGCATCCAGCGCAACCCGCTGCTGCAGGACTCGTGTCCTCTGTTGCATTATAGGAGAATCACCTGGTTTTACCTGTACACCATCAATGTGACCTGCTGTCCCACCTTATCCATGAGCCTGGAATTGCCACAGGAACCAGAGGAGAAAAACCACTCAGATCTAAAAAATTGCTGAGATGGAGGATCCTCCCTTTCCAAGCTGCTCCTGCACCAGCTGGCCTCACTTTTTAAGGAAGTTGCTCCTCCAGCTCGTCAACCCGTGTTTCCAGCTGCCATGAGCACAGCCTGCAACTACTGCCCAGAGCCCCATCCTACACAGCCTCGGCCCCACGCCTATCGCCTGCCTCTGTGTTGGCCTTTTTTCTTCCTTGCACTTCATTTTCTCCCATTTCCTCAGTTTCCCTCTGTGGTCAGGACCAAACAGTGCCCTGGGCCGCTGCCCCTCTGTGGCAGTGGGGCAGAGTCCAGCTGTGGGTGATGGTTGTGGGATGGTTACAAGTGGAGACGTGCTGGTTAGCTGGTTTTAATCCATTTAATGTGTGTCACATTGCTTTGGGATTATCCTGCTTTCTTCGTCGAAATGTCAAATGCCTCACAGAAATCCGAGTCTGCTCCGCCGAGGCTTTTACCTCCACTGACCAAACTTGGAACCTCATCAAGCCCAGCAGCAAATGGGTTTGATGAGCCGTGTTCTCCGCAGCCCCGCGCTGGGTGGCGTGGCTGGCGCACGCTGCCGTCCTTCAGAGGGGATCAGTCAAGCCCCGAGCCCATTCCCTGGCCAGTGCCAGCCCACCCACATTCCCTGGACCCCCATGCCAGGGCTCTGCTTCTCCACATCCCTTGCACTGGGCTCTCCCAGGGTCGCTCTCCACTGACCACCCCAGGGGGTCCCCGACACCCCCTGTCCCACAGACGCAGAGCCCAGCGGGGCACACTGGAGCGGAGCACCAGGGCTCCAGCTTTGGTCTCGGGGGCTCTCACAGGTCTCTTCCGGAGAGGAGTGACCACAGCCTTGGGGTCCTCTTGGACTGGACCCTGGAAGGAGCTGTGGTGGGCTTTGGACCTTGGAGGGGCTCCAGTGGGCCCCAGGATTGGGGCGTTGAGCACCATTTCCCCATATATGAAGCTTGATGAGGAGCTGGGAAGTGCCAGTGCAGCTGGGTGCTGGGTGCGTCCAAGGTGTCCTGGGGCCCATCAGCACAGGGGGGCCCCTCAGATTCAGCGACAGTCTGGGGCGTCCCATCAGAGAGGGCAGACCCAGGTTACAGGGGGCTCGTTATCCATGCAGACACTGGTGTCTGCAAACAGTGCCCGAGCACAGCACTAAATCCAACCACAGCACAGAGCAAACGCAGGGACGTGTGGGAGGGTCCTGGCGTGGGTGGTTGACATCCTCGGAGCTGTTCCCAAATGGAGTTGCTCCATGTATAATTTATAGGCTTCCCTTTGTCCTTGTGCCTTGTCTCTGATCTCCCAGCGGTTTGGGAGGCCGAGGGGGCTCCGGCGAGGCCTCGCTGACTGACAGTGCCGCGTTTGCTGCGTCGGCGGGGGATCAGCCTCGTCCCACGCTGCGTCAGCCGTGGCTCGGCGAGGTGCCCGCCGCAGGATCACGGGGCTGGTCCAGGTTCGGATCGTGCCAGTGGTGCTCCTGCCCTGTGCTCGGCCCTTGGAGCCATTCCCAGCACCCTCTGCCCTGTGCTGATTAGTGCTCCCGTTAAGGAACCCTCTGAAGCAGGCTGACCACATGCAGGCTGCCCTCTGGAGTGCTCGGCTCTGGCACAGAGATGTGCCCACTGGGCCCCTCTGCCCTCGGTGTGTTGCCCTCCCTGGCACAACCACAGCCGAGGATGCTGCCGGGGACCTGGGCATGGGACACCTGGCCCAGGACATGGGCCCCCTCTATGGCACAAGGGGGAGAGCTGACCCTGCAGGCAGGGCCTCAGGGGGTGGCTCACACCACGGCCATGGAGTGGGCGCCCGTGCCCGGGGCCAGGCAGGGCTGTGGCAATGCGGGACACGAGACGGGTGCCGCTTGCTCCAGAGCCAGCTCACTCCTCTGCCTGATGCTGCCCATACTAACGAAGAGCCCCGTCCCATCCCTCGTCGCGTCCTGCCTCACAGACATCTCCGGGTGTCTGGGCACGGCTCCAAGCTCGGGAAGGGAAGCGCTGGGCGGCTGGGCAGCGTATGGAGCAGCATCCCGACGAGTGCAGGGTGGGGTGTGCAGAGGCGCTGGGGCATGCAGGGCCGGGGTGGGGGCAAGGAGGGCTGTGTGAGCTCCCTGCTCTGCTGGGTCAGTGCTCACTGCGGGCTTGGGGAGGCACTGGGCACTGGCACGTGCAGCACTCGGAAGTTTGCTTGTTCCAGCGCTGGGGACTCCGGGCTGCTGTGCTGAGTCAGCGCTTTGTGCCAGCAGGAACAAGGCAAGACAGGCAGGGGACCAAGGGGTGGCTGTGCCATGTGTCCACCTGCAGTGAGGACAGAGGGGCTGTGGAGCCGGCGAGGCTCCTGCCTTATTGTGCTGAGAGGGCGTGGGGGCCCTGGGGGAGCAGCAGCCTGTGGTCTGGGCTGGGGACCAGAGGGATGTGGGACATGGGACATGGGACATGGCGTGGTGTGGTGAGGCTGAACTACCGTGCACCAGGGCTGACATTTCTGTCTCTCCCACTCTCTCCCTGTCATGTCCTGAAATTAGCCATCGGCCTCCCCTGCACCCTGGGACATCCCAGCAGGGCTCCCAGTGTGCCCTGTGCTCCATGTGCCCAGGCAGTGTGATGGGCTGGGGCAGCTGCAGGCAACCCAATGGGCAGAGGCAGAGCCAGCTGGGCATGGGGCTGGGTGCTGGGGGTACATCCAGATGGGGCTGCAAAGGGTTTTGCCTGGCAGGTGTGTGGAGGAGGAGCCCTGCAGAGCAGTGCAGGAAGGATGGCAGGGATGGGGATACGGCTGGGTGCAATCCCCGCTGTGCCCCCAGGTCCTGACCCTGTGCTGCCTGGGAAGCAATGCTGGTGTCGGGGATATTCCACAGTCTCACTGAAGGTTCTCTCTCCTGCTGATTCTCACATGCCTGAAGTGGCTCAGTTTCCCCAAGCCACAGTCTCACCCCTACCCACGGAGCTGGCCCCCCACACCTGCAGCCCAGCCAGCACCACCAGTGCCCATCTGGCCATGCTCCACACGTGACAGGTCCCTGTGCCCATCTGGCCACGCCCCACACACGACGGGTCCCCTCTGCCAATCTGGCCAAGCCCAGTGCAGGATGCCCCATGCCCACTCCAGCCACGTCGCATGCTGGATAGGTGCCCCACGCCCTTTCCAGCCCATGCAGAGCTGGTGCCTGTGTGTGGTGGGTGTCCCACGTGCAGTAGGTGCCCTGTGTCTGTCCGTCCCTCACGGGAGCCCCGTGCCCCCCACCCTGTCCTGTGCCTGCCCTCCCACTGCCGCCCCACGCACGAGGCACCAGCCCCGGCGAGGCAGAGCTATTTTTAACAGCTGCTTCTGCTTGATTTGAGCTGTGAACTCGGAACGTGTTTATGCTAAAGGGGTTTCTTTTCCCTTCTCCCTTTGTGCTGAGGAGGCAGCGCCGCAGATCAAAGTCTGTCTCTTCGCGTTTGGTGATGGTGGGCTGGGAGGGAGCTGAGGCGGGAGAGGCTGGCGGCTCTGCGGGGACACTCGTGTCCTCGGGGGCTGTGGTGGTGTGGCCAGGGCTGACGCACCTCTCTCTGTCCCCGCAGGTCCAGAGCCCAGGAGCCGTGGGCAGGCACGGCCGGCACCGGGCCCAATGCGGGCGGCCCTGAGCCCGGGCAGCCGCCGCGGGACGATGGGCTGCGGGCGCCGGCGGGGAGCTGCGGTGCCGGGCAGGGCCGTCGGGGCGGCGTGCCGGGGGCTGTAGGGCCGGGCAGTGGGCAGCATGTCCCGCGGCCCCTCGCCCGCCTCCCGCCCAGCATCCCCTCTCTGTGGCAGCGCGGGATGAGGCTGCCCACTGCTCCAACAGCTCTGGGGACGGGTGTAGCCCAGGGCTCCGGCCATCGGCGCTCGGCCCCCCGCGCCCCACCGCAGCCCCCCGGCCCCGCGGCCCTGAGCCATGGTCAGCCGTGAGCCCGTGCCTGGCCCGGCCCCCGCCGGCGAGGGCAGCCAGGAGAAAGCCATGACGGTGCGCTCGGTGCTGCTCAACCGCGACTCGCCCGACATCGAGAGCCGCCTCAAGCGCCGGCGCAACCGCACGCAGCAGGTCCGCTTCAAGGACCTGGTGGAGGGCGGCTCAGGGCAGGCGGGCAGCCCCCCGCCTGGGCCCGCGGCCACCCCCGGCCCCAACACCCCACGTGCCTCGCCGCCCCCCAGGGATGCCCCTGAGCCGGCGGCTCTCCGTGCCTCGCGGCGCAGCTGGCCCCAGGCACAGCCGGGCTCGCTGACGCTGCCCATGCCCAGGAAGGCGTGCATGAGCACGGCCATCCAGACCTCCCCCAGCCTCCAGAAGCCCTTCCCAGCTCCCCAGCCCCGCAGCAGGAGCGTCTGCGATGTGACAGGGGATGCGGTACTGCCCACCGTGGCGAGTGCCCGGTGCCCTGGGGTGGCCGTGCCCACCACGACCAGCTGGGCTGTGCCCCCGCGGGCCCCCGGCAACCTCCCCACACATGACCGCACCGTGGCTCTCGCCCAGCAAGCCACGGTGTGCCCCCTACCACTGCCACCGCCCAGGGACCCCCCTCCCCCTTACCGCGGCACAGCTGGGTGCCCCGCTGCCCGCTGCGCCCCTGAGCCCTGCCCGCCGCCCCCCGCCTGTGCCCAGCTCCGCGGGAGCCCACGAGGTGGCCACGGGGTCACCCCACGCCCGGCCTCCGTACCCTGTGGCCAGCCCCGACCTCCCGCTGAGCAGCGGGGGCTTGGCCGGAGCGACTCAGAGCGGACCCTGCCCTGCGGCCGCCCACCACCCCAGCCCTCCCCGCACCGCCGGCAGCCCGGCCCCGCCACGGACACCCATGGCCTCCGCCAGCCACCTCAGGGCAACCCCCCCCGGGACCCCCCTCCACCCCACCACCAGCTCTGCGGCTCGCCATGGGGGGGGCCCTGCTGCGCCTCGCCAGCCCCCATCCCACCAGTGCCGGGCTGGCACAGCTCTGCTGCCGCCGCTGCGCCGGAGAAGACACCAGCTGTGCTCAACACCTGCAGCCGGCTCCACGCTGCTGAGCCCGGGCATGGCCGGGCAGGACCCGAGGGACACGGGGAGCTGCTGCCCCCAGTCCCACAGGGCCCCAGTATGGGGACACAAACAGCAGGGTGGGCACCAGAGCCCCCCCAGCATGGGCAGCCCTGCCTCGCTGCTGAGCAACCGGAGACACTGCACCATGTCCAGGACCTACTGCAGCTGGTGGTGGTGGCCAAGGGACCGGTGGGACCACCAGCGAGGGACGAGGACGCCCAGACAACTCAGGGAGAGGGCCCCTGGCGGCCCGGGGAGCAGGGAGACCTGCATTCCCAGCTGCAGTCCCTGGAAGGGGTGCTGGAGACCAGCCAACAAACCATCAGGGTGCTGCTGGACGTCATCCAGGACCTGGAGAAGAAGGAGGCGCAGCGGGACGGGTGAGCAGACGGGGATGGAGCGAGGGACCAGGGAGACAATGTCCCTTGGGGGCTGGGGATGGAGAACAGGGGATGTGTCCAGATTTGGGTGCTGCTGCCTCCTGGACATGTTTCCCTCTGAGAAGCTCAGAGCTGCTGTCCACACACACACAGCCCCGTGTCTCAGTGTGAGGTTTTGCCCTCCCCAGCGCGTTCTGCTCACGCCTGCGGGGCCCTCCCCGTGCCCAAGGATGGGCGCAGGGGGTGCAGGCCTGGGGGACGAGGGGATGCTGGACCCCAGCCCAGATCTGGTGCAGCTGACTTGCCCATTGGTCACTGGGAACAGGGATCTGGGATGTGACATCCCAACGGCTGGCTCAGTGGGGGACATGTCCCTGCCATGCCACATGTGCAGCCACCCTGAGCTCTCACCTACTTCCAGCCCCTCCATGGAGGTACCTTCAGCACAAATCCAGGGGCTGGTGCCCTCATGATGGGTGTGTCTGTGTCCAGGGGAGGTGCCCAGCACCCCCATCTGGCCTGCCCAGGATCTACTCTCTTGGGCAAGGTCTCCCCCCGGGCCAGCATTCCTTGGCCTCCCAGGCAGATTTGCCAAATGGCTCAAGGTGGTCAGTCCATGATGGTCCCCAGCTGAGACCCTCCAAACTCATCTCACACAAGGGCAACCAACCTCCCAGGAGGTGCCAGTCCCAGCACCCTCCTGTAAAACCTCTGGGGCTTGTTCCTGATGCCCAAGATTGTCAGCTCCCACTGGGGCAGCACAGAGATCCATTTGTTCAATCAGATTAAGCCAGTGTTGGATGTGAGTGAAGTGCAGGGAATGCTGTCTCCGTGCCACCCCTGGAGCACTGCCCGTGGGGAGGGACCCCTGGGGGTCTCAGTCTGGCACCCACTGAGGCAGGTGCAGCCAGGACAGCTTAATTAAGGCCTTGGCTCCATATACTGTTACAGTGAAGTGAGCAAACAAGATACCCAGAGACACATGGAACGGGACAGGAAATCACATAAAACATTATCCTGGTGTCCTTATGCTGTGGAACAGCATGGCCTCATTTGCTATGGGTCAGATCCCAGGTGCCTACTGTGCACTGGAGTGGGGCCACCAGCCCTGACACGTCCTGGCCAAGTCAAGGCACCGACTGCTGGCAACATCCTGCACCAAACACCATCCCAGAGTGAACCGTCCTGGCAAAGGTGCCCATGGGCACACACACACATACACACCATATATATTTAAACACCAAACACCATCCCAGGGTGAGCTCTCCCAGCAGAGAGGTGCTGTTGTAAACGTCAGAGCCGCAGGCACACACACACATACGTACCATATATATATATAAAAGGTCTCATGATCTAATTTGGGTGCTGATAGAATAATCCCCATTGCAATGTATAATTTGGTGCATTAACAGACCCAGTTTCCGAGGGCTGAGAACAACCGTGGTCAAGGTCAAGTAACAGGAGGAAGATTTCAATGGGAAAATGTGACATCTATGTGGGACATCAGGGTGTTCTCTCAGCTGTCCCCCCTTCCACAGCCCTGAGGGGGCAATGGAGACACAGAGGTGGGGTCCCAAGGGGACCAACAACATTTCACAGGGGCTGTTTCTTACAGCTCTGAGAGCAGAGGGAGCCAGGGACCAGCAGGAAGCACCCACCAGCAGTGCTGGGGTGCAGGGGGTCCCCGGCACAGCCCCTGGGATTAGGGTGCCTCGGGGATGGGGTCTGGCACCAGCAGCAGAGACATGGAGGGTGCAGACTCCTTCTGTGGAGCGGCAGGAGGATGTGGCAGCATGAGCTGAGCCTGGGCACGCATCAGCTTAATCCGAGTCCTGTGCACCTTCCCGGAGGGGGAGGAGGATGCTCTGGTACAAAAGCATCAAGAAGAGATAAATTGCAAGTCTAGCGTAGGCTGGAGATGAGTCTGGAGCATCTCCTGTGCCCATCTGCCAGGGCACTGCCGTGTACCCGTGCTCCCGCACAGACACAGCGCTCCCCCTGGGGCACCGGGTGTGGGGACACGTGTGGTCACCTGGGGGCTGCGGGCGTGGGGACCCCTGGGATGAAGATGGGGTTGGGAATGGGAGGGCACAGACAGAGGGAAGAGTTTGGGACTGCTGCTGGGCCTGGCTCTGGTTTGTTCCCATCAGAGAAATCTGTAAAGCTGAGAGGAACCGTGCTTGGCCTGGCATTAAATGGGATCGCGTGGGAGGAGAGGGACTGGGATCCAGGGAGGAGAGTCCTGGCTCCTGGGGTAGGAGCTCAGAGGCACATGAGGGGCTGGGGACAGCGGGGGGCACGGGCAGACCCAGGCCAGTCTCTGGGCTCATGGCACATCTCTGTCCCAGGCGACACTCGTACCGGACCGGGCAGGACATCGCCAACTGCGGGACCTGCCGGGACTGTGCCTGTATCATCTACAGGTGAGGGCAGCCCTGGCTCCGCATGCTCCTGGGGGTCCTGTGCCCCTGCACCCCCTGACTCCTCTGTGAGGTGAGAGAGGGGGGTCTGTGAGCCTGCACCCCCTGTCCCGGTGTTGGGGGGCACCATGTACGGAGCACCCTTGGGTGTCTTGGCTGTCACTCGGCCTGGATCTGTCCCTTTATCCCTGTGGGGAGCAGCTCCCGCTCCCAGGAGCAGCAAGGGTGATCTCCATGGAGGAGCAGCAGCTGGAAGGAGACTGCTCTGGCAGGATGGCAGAGCATTTATCTCCTGTAATGGCAATCTATTGGGGAAGCCTCACCAGCGGCTGGTGCGTGGGCTCACTCGAGTCCAGGCTGCATCCCGTTGTCTCTGTGCCAGCTCCACACAGATGCTGCAGATGGATTCCTGCCCCTCGCTGCTGTTTGGGAACACAGGGTCTTTGTCTCTGCTTCCCAGTGCTGGCTTTGGATCGGGGTGTGGAATCCCCGTCCTCTGCTGCCCTCTCTCCTCAGAGCCCATTTGGTCTGTGGGGAAAGGCATCTCATGCCCTCCCTGCTCTCTCAGGCCCCATTCCTGGAGGAACTGGGAATTCGCTCAAGCCTTCTGCCCTTCCAGGCACCCCTTTGTGTCCTTCTGGCTGTCCCCTCTGCAGTGTGGGTGGATGGCCAGGTGTGTTCTCATTTTGCTGTTAATTAGGCTGACTCTGGGTGCTGGGATGGGTGGGATGTGGTGCACAGAGCTGCTGCCAAGCCCTGCTCTGTGGTGCACGAGTGTGCCACAGCCCTGCTGTGCTTTGTGAGCACTGTGCCCCTTCCCTGGTGCACTTCAGGGCTGGGGGTGCCTGTCTCCAGACCCCTCGTGCCCCTGTGCACAGTGGTGCTGCCTCAGTGTTCTTGCTCTCCACACTTTTCCCACACTCCCCTGCTGTAGCTCATGGGGCACTTCAGCACTAATTGGGCCTGACGAGCCTGTCTCCACGTGGCATGGCAGTGCCACAGATGTCACATATGGGGGAGGTGGATCCCTGGAATGGCCAGGCTCCCGCTGGGGACTCACAGTGGGCTTTGCTGCTGCCTGCAGGATGAGGAGAGGCTCTGGTGGGACATGGGGTGGGGGAGTAGAGGGAGCACCTCTGGCACCAGACCCCAGGGATGGCCCGTGGCAGGGTCAGATCTGCCTGCCCCGTCCCACCTCAGGGCAATGCACCAGCCGAACACCCCCCCAGCAGTGCTGACCCTTTCCTGTGTCAGTGCTGGGGAGTCAAGGTCCCTCCCTGTGCTGCCCCCTGCTCTGGGGCCACCGGCGCCCCTTGCCATTTTTTCCTGGAAATGGCTGGGGACCCTCTGTGTCCTCGCAAGGGGAGGTGACAGGAGGTGACGAGAGGTGTTAGAGTGCCAGGGGGGCTCCTGGGGCACTCCCCGTGTGCTGTGCCACGTGTGTTCCCAGCACACACCACAGCACCTCGTTGATCCGATGGGACATGGCTGGTGTGAGGAGACTGAAATGTTTTGCCTGTGAGGGAACATCGTGGCACGTTGCTGCCAGCAGCCAGCCCGCACCACAGGGTGCTGCAGGGACACCAGGGGCTCTGGGGACACTGGGGGCTGGAGGGACATTGAGGGCTGTGGGAACAACAGGGGCTGCAGAGACAGAGAAGGCTGGAGGGATATCAAGGCCTGTGGGAACACTGGGAGCTGTGGTGATACCGGGGGCTGTGGGGACAGCCAGGGCTGGGGGGACAGCCAGGGCTGAAGGGACACTGGGGGCTGTGGGGACACTGAGGGCTCCAGCACTGCAAGGAAACCTGAAGGCTGTGGTGGGGGCACAGGCCCCCTCATCCACCCAGACCTGGGGCACCCTAATTCCCGCCACGACAGCCGTGTGACAAGCAGCAGCAGAGCCCTTGCATGCTCATGCCACCTCGTGATGCCGAAGCTGCCCTGGCCCCAGGGACATGCAGCCCCTCTCCAGGGGACTCATTGCTAACCGGGGGTCCCACAGACCCCAGGCTCGCCCCCCCACATCAGCACCAGGCTGGATACAGAGGATGGAGGAGCAGGATGGTGGCAGGTGGGCAGCTGAGGGGGATCCACCCCAAAAGACCCCTCCTGCCACCAAGTCAGGCTGATACAGGTCTGTCCCTCTGGCAGAAGGTAGCCTGGGATGCTCTGGCACAGCCATGAGGTGCCACATGCTGGGCACGGACCCCATGGCTGCAGGAAGGATGGGGTGGCTGTTTGGGAGGGATCTGGGCCCAGACCCCCCCACAGCCCACAGGGGTGAGTGTGGTGGGCAGGGGCTGTCTGAAGGCACATGCAGCAGGACAGCCCCTCACAGGGGTGCACAGTGACCCTGGGAAGTCTGGCCATGCCCCTGTACTGTCCCAGAAGTGCAAGGGGGCTCAGCTCTGGGGGACATGCCCTCAGTAGATGAGTTCCCTGGGGACTTTTGGGGAGATCTGAGCTGCCCAAGGGCTGTGTTGGGGGACACTGAGCTCCCCAAGGGCTGTGTTTGGGGTGCCAGGGGCAGGCAGGCAGCAGGGCACAGCTCTGAGGCAAATGGGGGGCTGTTGCACGCTGGGGGTCCGTGGCGGGTGGGGAGACTGTGGAAGCTGGGGGGCGGTGGCAGATGGGGGGACTGTGGAAGCTGGGGTGCCACAGCAGGTGGGGGGACTGTGGAAGCTGGGGTGCCACAGCAGGTGGGGGGACTGTGGAAGCTGGGGTGCCACAGCAGGCGATCCCCTCTGACGCCGTCCCCTCGCCCCGCTGGCCGCAGCGTGGAGCACGATTTCCGGCAGCAGGAGGGCCGCTTCCAGCGGGTGCTGAGCCACATCGAGGGCGACGCCGGGCCGAGCCCCCCCCCGACGGCCACGGGGGCGGCGGGCACCACCTCACCGCCCAGGCAGGAGCTGTCACCGGCGCCAAAGCTGCCGGTGAAGTTGGACGTGAAGAAATCCCGGCGCAAATGCTTCTGGTTCCTGTGACCGCGGTGCCCGGCGAGCCCGGAGCAGGGGCACCGTCCCAGCACTGACCCCCTGCCCACCTCTCCTCCCTCCCTCCTACGGTAGGGTTTGGGTAGCACCAGCTTTTCTATTTTTAACCATTCCGTTCAACGCGGGAGCCCGGGTGTGGAGGGGAGCGGTGGTTGTATTTAAGGAGAATTCAATAAATTCCACAGAGACGCTATTTTTGTTACATCCTCTCCTGCCTGTGCTCTTCTGTTCTGGAGGAGGACGAGGATGAGGAGGGGGCAGCAGCTGTTCCCCTGGACTCCCCTCTACTTGAGGCTCCCCCAGGGCCCCTGGCAGTCCCCATGCCTCCAAGCCTGCCCCAGCTCAAACCAGTGCCTGTCCCTGCACTCTACAGAGGGGCCTGCTGGCCCACCCCCTATTGCTGCCTGCAGGTTAACCGGGAGCACTGAGGATTTCCACTGGTCAGAGGCGGTGGAAAACAGTCTCTGTGGGACCCTGGCCTGGAGAGGAGACCTGTCTCCAAAATCCCTGTGTGGAAGGGTGGGCTGGGCAGGGGTCCCATGGGTAGGGAAGAGGTGCTGATGACAGGGAAACAGGAACGAGCAGCTCAAATACTCCAGCCTCTCTGGGGCTGCCACGAGAGGGGAAACTCAGTGTTGGTTTAACAAGGGGCAGGGAGCAGCGGTGGGTGTCTGACATATCCCAAAAATGCAGCAGTCAGTGCTCCCCAGGTTGTGCTGATTTCCGACCACCTTCCACCACTGTGGAGCCACTGGTGAGAGCTCCTCAAAGCCCAAGGCACCTGGGTGCCCACCTCAGCATCTGGGAGCCTGCCAGGGCCTGCTACCTCCATGTAGCAGGAGCAGTCGTGGCTTTCCCAGTGGGGCCACTGCCCTTGGGGAAGGGGACATCTCCTGATGTCCTCCAAAAGTACCGAGCACCCCTGGCCATGGCAAGCAGCTGCTGCAGCCACAGAGGGGAGTGGAGGGTGGGCAGGTTTGGCCACCGCTCTCCAGTTGGTGCCCACACTGCAGCACCCCAAAGCAGGAGACACACACGTGGAGGAGATGGTCCGGTGTCAAACCCCACCCCTGGTGCTGGGGACCCCCTTTGTACTCAAGGGGCTGCAGCCAGGACAGTGACCCTGAGGTGCAACTCCCTTCTTGCCCAGCAGCAACAGGATGGATGAGCACTGTCCTGGTGTGGGCACATGGATCTCCAGTCCCCTTGGCCATTCCCAGCCACTGGAGCTGCTTGGGCTGACGGTCTGGGATCCCTGACTGAGGGCAGGGGCTGTGGCAGTGGCACAGGAACCATGGACAGTGCTGGGAGAGCTACCAGACGGCACTTGAGGAGCCCCGAGCGAGCGGCAGGAGCGCGGCACAGCCAAAGGACCCGTCCCTGCAGCCCCCCCATCACCCCTCACCCCATCACTGCTCGGCACAGCCCCCACGGTGCTTTTGGCTCTGGCTGCCCCAGGCCTTGAGTCACACAGCCTGGGAACGAGGGTGGAAAGCAGGGTGGAAGCCAGTGCGACCCTGTGTGTACCTCCTGCCTGAGTCACGGCTGCATCGCACCCCGGTGCCGAGATCTGGGCACAGCCCAGCTGAGATCTGGGCACAGCCCCGGTGGCAGAGCTGCCCCTCTGGATGCCCACACCTCTCCCAGCATGGTACGGAGCGTGGCACGGCACAGCATGGCAATTCCCTTCTCTGGGCTCCCAAAACACAGGCTCTTCACACACCCCATGACCCAGCACAGCGCCTGGGTCTGTCACCACGTCTCCATTGGAGCTCCTGAGCCCCCACTGGCCCCAGCTCTGTCCCATCCCTCCCATCACTCCCAGTGCAGCTGCTCCATGTGCTCTGACCTGCTTCCCCTCCCATGTGTCCTGGCACGTTCCTCACACATGTTCTCAGCGTGTAAAACTGTGATGGTTCACCAGGTCCAGTTACTTGTTTTTCAGAGAATGCAGCCCAAACCCCTCATTGCTTCCAAAATGGGCTTCCTCTGACCCCTGATCACTCTTCCCAATGCCCCTGCTGCTCCTGCTTCCGTCACAGCTCTGGTTTCCTACTTTATCTCACTGTGGTACACCCCCATACATCCAGCCCCAGCCCAACACACCCTGCTGCAGCCCTGCTCCCAGCATGGCTCCTGCTTTCCCCTGCATTCCACTGGGCACATCCCTGGCATCCAGCCCCATCCCACTGGGTACCACTGGCAGAGCCAGCAAGGAGCAGTGCCAGTCACCTGCACCAGACCCCCAAACCAGCAACACCTCATTCCTCTCCCACACGGCCCAAAGGGAAGTGGTGTGGCCACGGCGCAGTGAGACTCACCCTCAGTGGGTTCTCCCGGTCCAGGACGATCACCCTGCGAGTGACTGTGTGCAGCAGCCGCTCCAGGATCACCTGGATGTGCTTCTTCACCCACACCTGCAAGGTAAGAGGTGTCAGGGCCATGCCAGGGCATGTCCCAGCTGCGGGGCACATCCCAGCTGCGGGGCACAGCATGGCACAGCACAGCTCATTTGATCCCCATGCAAAGGCTGGTGGCATCGGGGTGGCAAGATGGGAACGGGGCCTGATCCGGGGTCGGAGTCAGAGCACAGCAATGTGCTCTGGTGTAAACACAGGACTGGGGATCTCTGTGCAGCTCAGCCCCATACACCTCCTGACAAAGTGGTCACCTGGCTGCGGACAATGGGAACAGCTGGGGACAGCTGGGAGTCACAGGGATGGCCACATTGGCACTGAGCAAAGGTGGGCTCAGCTCACATGGGGTTGAAGCAAGTGCAGAATCCTCCTCTGAGAGAGTCCCACCACCTTCTTCACAAAGGCTATTTTAGATTTGAAAGTAAGCCCAAAATGAGACATTTCACCACAATTTCTGAGCTTTCCCTCCTGCTCCTTGGCTTCCCGGTGCTGTGGAGGTCAAACAGCCACCACGCCCTCCCAGGACACGGTGCAAATGTTCACCTCAGTTCCCACAACACCAGCCACTGTGCTTCAGGTGTGAGATCTGTGTGATCTCCCAGGGGTCCCTGAAAGGGACTCCAGAGCACAGAGCAGCCGGGAAGGACAGGAACAGAGGAAGGGTTCTGCAAGCACTGAGCCCTGCACGTTCCCAAAGTGCTGGGAATGGCACTGCCAGAAGAAGCCACACGATGTCCCATCACCCGACCCGGCTGTAGGAGGGCTGGGCTGGCAGGCAGGGACAATGACGGGCTCACCAGGGGCAGGGACACGGCCGATGTGGCTGCAGGAAGGCAGGGATGGATGGCAGCCCCAGGAAGCACAGGGAGAGGAGGACAGCTGCCAAAATCTGGGCATGCAGAGACATTCCCCACCCGGGGGGACTCAGGTGACCACACAGGGTTTGTCACCACAGCCAGATGTAGACAAGCCCTTCCCAAAGGCTCAGGGTCACCTGGACCCTTCCTGCCATCCACCACATGCTGAGGCTGCTGGAGGGACACTCACCAGCTCCACGTCCCCGCGGTCCTTGTCCCGTGCTCGCAGTTCCTCCGCGCTCTGCAATCACAGCGCCCCAAGAGCCGGACTGAGACCCTGCGGGGACGGCCCCGACCCGCCCAGCCCACCCTGGACGGGCCACATTTGGGTGGGCAGGCACCCACATCTTCTTCCTCCGTGCCCTCACCTCCTCCCTGGCCTCACCTTCCCCCCCGCCCTTACCTTCCTCCTACCTCTGCAGAGGTTCCCCCACCAGCAATGTCCCCCCACCCTCAGGTCAGTGCAGTCCCTGAGCTTGGAAGCCCCTTCCTGACTCATGGGAATGGAGGAGAACCCACTAGAGACTCGCTGAGGTGGAAGCCAGCAGGTTTTTGCCCCATCCTGGGCAGGTTCCTGCTGGGATGGCAGCACCCACAGTCCCCTGTATGACTACGGTCAGCTCCGACTATATCATGGTCAGGAATTTGTGCTTAACCCCATGCAGAGGGATTTGGTCAGATCACTGGCCAGATAATTCCTGAGTTACCTTCTGGGCCTGGTACAGCACCTCCAGGATGCTGCTGAGCAGCTCGATGCAGGCGTCCTCCTCCTCACCTGCCTGGATCAGCTCCTGCAGGATGGGCAGGGCCGCCTGCAGCACCAGTTCCCGGCACTCTGAGGGGGAGAGGGGGCCACAAAGATGAGGCAATTGCCCCCCCTCTGTGGAGACACCACAGGCATGGGCCAGAGGAGGTGTCCCTGTGCAGGGAATTGTCCCCGTTCTGTGCCACAGCCCGCAGGTGAGCTCAGCAAGGGCTGTGTCACCAGGACCCCTCATGCCCCCTCTCACCATGGGACTGGAAGACTCTGCTGCTGGCGATGTGGGTCAGGGACTGCAACTTCTGCTTCAGCAGGCGCTGGGGTGGCAGGTTCCCCACGAAGTCCCGCAGCACGGCCCTGCCGTTGGGAGAGTGGTTAACCCCGGACCCCCAGGTTCTGCTCAGGATGGGGCTGCTGGGCAGGGGAGCCCCTCCATGGGGCACAGCCATGTGGGGCAGGATGGTCCCAGAGGGCAGCCACAGACAGTGCAGGCACCCAGCGTACAAACCCCACCTTAATTCCCAAAACACACCCGGCTGGGCTCAGCCCCTGCCCCAGCACAGGCAGCTGCTAAAACTGAGCAAACCCCTCCCATTTTTGGGATGCACTGGGAAGGGCATCAGGAGTCCCAGAGCCCTCCACTTGCCCTCATTCAGCTCTGGGTCGGACACAGGGACAGAGGTGTCTGTGGCAGGTGCTGAGCATGACACAGGGCTGGGAAGGGGGGGGGACAGGACAGGGACAGGGACCCTACCCCAGTGCAGAGGAGTCAAAGATCCCAAACACGTCCTCGAGAATGGAGGGCAGGTACTTGAGGGCTGCTCCCTGCAGAGAGACCGGAGAGCTGCCGGCACTGACCCAGCACCGAGAGGAGACATGGGCAGGGCACCCACGGCCCGACTTCCCCTGCGGCCACAGGGGTTCAGGCAGGGATGGAACAAAACAGTCTTAAAGTCCCTTCCAACCCAAACCATTCCCTGATTCTGTGATTCTACAAGACTGGAGTATTGATCCGTGTTCAGACAGGAGAGGGGATAAGGAGCCCCTCCGCTCCATGGGGGTGACTGTCCTGTTGGCCTTCAAACTCCTTTTTTTTCCAGTTAGATCAGTTTATATGGGAATATCCAAGAATGTCATGACATAGTTAGGCACAGGAGCTGTCCCAGGGCCACCACACCTCCCCATCTGCAGATGGGGTCCCCAGCCTGCAGAGCCTCTCTCCAGCTGGGAGACCACTGGTGCAGAGTGTGGTCTCACTGCCACTGTCACAGCACCCCTGACCCATCGCCCACACCAGCTCTGCTCCCTCCAGCCCCATGTGCCAGCCTCATCCTGGCTGCAGAGAACAGGGCCAGACCAGCTCTGGGATGGGGATAAACCCCAGGAGTCCTCCCCAGACCCCCTTCCCAGCCAGTGTCACCCTGATGTGAGCACAGCCCCAGCACGGGCACAGACAGCACCTGGCCTGGGCACCCTCCGTCCCACCACACAGCAGAGCTGAGCCCTCCCAGCACCTCCCAACACTGTACCTGGGAGAGCAGTGTGGGACCCTCCAGTGGGGACTCCATCAGCTGGTTCAGGGCAAGGAAGAAGCGCTGTAAGGAGCGCTGGAACTGGGCCGTCTCCTTCCCCCCGTAGAGCCTGCAATGGCCAGAGTCACTGTGCTGTCACTGCACTGCCACCGTGCTGCCACCAGCCCCACGCCTTCCCCAGCACCACCTGCCTCTGCTCGGGGGTCACCTGCCATCCCAGTTAATTACACTCTTCCATGAACATTTGCCATGGCTGGATCTAGTGGTGAGCCCTGGCACAGCCACTGTGTTGGCACTGTCACTGCCCCGGCACAGCCACAGCCCTCGTGGCCACAGTCCTGGCACAGCCACTGCCCCAGTACAGACTCAGACCCACTCACATGAACACTTTATTTTTTTGACAAGCCTAATTTCTGTGATTTCGCACCCCAAATCCCTCTTGGAGAAGGTTGGCACTGTCCCACTTGAGCAGGAGCCTCCTGAGCCCTCCCTCCCTGCCCTCCATGACCTGCAGGACCAGAGCGAACCAAATGGGGGGAATTCAGCTGTGGAATGTGCGAAACTGCAGGAAAACTGCCGAGCTGCAAAGCAGAGGTGTGATCATAGGAATTCAATCACTGCAACAGGCTGTGTTTGAGGTAATTCCCCCGTCACTGACACCAAGCACAGTCAGCTACGTGGTAGGAGTAATTATCCAGCCACCAGCTAGGTAAGGAAATCCTGGAATTATGGAATAGTTTGGGTTGGAAGGGACCTCAAAACCCATCCAGTCCCACCCCCTGGCATGGGCAGGGGCACCTTCCACCAGACCAGGTTGATCCAAGCCCTGTCCAGTCTGGCCTCAAAATCCGCATGGGCTGCAACAAATCCACACTGAGCATGATTCACTTAGGAAGGGTCAGGGAGGTTCCTGGGAAGGGATATCCTGGTTCCTCGGAAGGGATGTCCTGCCCAGGAACTCCTGCAGCCCAGGTCACAGTGAGAGCACAGCAGTTGTGATGACCTTTGGAGACCCCAGCAATGTCCCCGTGGGAGAGGTCTGGGGGATACTCAGCAGCTGTGGGGTCCCTGGCTGCACCAGTGACTGCTGGGAGCTGGGGCAAGGGGTCGGTCCTTCCAGGGGCACTGGGGGACAGGAGAGGGACTGGCAGAGCCCATGAGTGGGGCTGGCAGAGCCCACGAGCGCTGCTGGAGGTGGGGTCTGGCTGCAGGAACCAGGGGCTGTGCGAGGCCAGGCGAGGGGACCATGAGCTGCAGGTGGCTGCGGAGGGGTGACACCAGCTCACCCTGCTGACAGCAGAGCAGGGTGAGCCCTGCAGGGACGGCAAGTACTGTGCAGGAAAAGCTTTGCTGCCCTCAGTGGTGGCCCAAAAGCAGAAGCAGCCAGAGGAACCAGCAGGGAGGAAGCAGCAAGTGGGAGACCACGTCACAACAGCGCCGTCACCCACCCCACTGCCCACAGCTCCCTCCACACGGGTGCTGGGGGGACCTGAGGGGACATGGAGTGTCCCAAGGTGGAGGCTGGGGCCCTCGATCATCCTCACAGCACCCTGGACTCCTCGCAGGAGCTGTAGGTGCTGCTCGTCCAGCTCCAGTGGCAGCACACACAATCCCAGACCCGGCAATCTGCAGCAACTGACTCCAATTACAACCCAGTTCCTGTCGATTACAGACTGTACAAATTGCAGCACGTTCAGAGCACTTAGAGGATCTGAGGACCCCGTGTTATTGCGTGTTGAGATTGCTGAGATAAAGGGAAACTGAATAAAATGGCTAAATGTCCTCAGGGATGTTTCTGTTCCAGGCAAACTCATTCACGGGGCTGTTTGCAAATGTGCCGTGTAATTAATTTCCTATGCCAGGAGCTCGGTAAGCCAGGAATCTGCTCTGTGTCCTCGTACACGAGGGAAAGGCAGGTGCTGGGTGTGATGCTGTAGCACCCCAGAGCCCTGGAGCCATGGATGGTGCCCTGGGAAGGGCAGGCAGGGGAGGTGGAGAGGACAGGCAGGGCTCAAGGCAGCTCACACGGCCAGGACAGAGCGAGGCAAAGTGAGGTGTGAGGGTTCCTGGGGTGCCGGGGTCCCGACACAGCTCCTCACTGCCAGTGGGGTTCAGAGCACCATCAGGGACCCCGACACAGCTCCTCACTGCCAGTGGGGTTCAGAGCACCATCAGGGACCCCGACACAGCTCCTCACTGCCAGTGGGGTTCAGAGCACCATCAGGGACCCTGACACATCCCGGGCTTGGGGTAGAGGACGCAGAGCCCCTGCTCCCCTGAACACAGCAGCCTGCCAACTGTGGCCCCTGCACGTGGGGTGATCCTGCTGCTCTCAGTGCCAGCCCATGCCCACCATGGGTGGGGGGCCCTCCCCGTGTGTGGGGGGCCCCCGCACTGCCTGTCGTTCCCTCGGGACACTTCGGCTTTCGGTGTCGTGTACGTGGAACGAAAGAGGAACGTCACTGGCTTTTTCTGGTAACACTGATGGTCATGTTCTGTTTTCCTCCTCTCCCACGCCCGCCCAGAGGAGGGTTGTTTGTCCCATCATGCAGACTGGGATGTGAACCCTGTGCCCACGGGCAACAAGTGAAACCAGGTCCTACGCAGACTCTGGAGGTGCCAGGGGAGTGGGGCTTTGACTTTGTCCTCAGCAGGAACAGGGAGCCATTGAGGCTCCCAGTCCCTTGCACTGCTCATCACAGGAGGGTTTGGTTTGGAAAGGGCTTCACAAACCATCCAGTTTTAGCCTCCTGCCATGGGCAGGGACACATCCCACTAACCTTGCCAGTGCAGTGCTGGCTGTTCAGGGGCACAGGCTGCCCGGGACATTTTGCTATCTCCATCGTGGGAGGATTTCAAAAGCTCATTGGAAACCCCCCAGAGTCACTGCAGGGCACACAGGGCATTTGGGATTCCCAGTGAGTGGATTGACCTCTCCTGCCCTGAGATGGATGGCACTGCCCACCCCCACACCAGACCACCAACACTCCAGCAGCAGCCAGAGGAGGGGATGGAGCTGAAAATGGCCAGAATCTTCAGGGAGAGGATTCACAGTGATAGAGAAGCATGGCTGGGGACCAGTCGACACGGCAGCATGGCAGCCGTGTGCCAGAAGCAGTGGCTGCCACCCCGGGTGCCACAGCAGCAGCACCAAGTGGATCGAGGTGCCAGTGCCACAACCCTGGGAGTGACAGCACCGACACCATTCCTGCAGCACAGAGACCCCCTTCCTTCCCTCCCTCCCGCAGACCCCATGGCCAGGGACCAGGTTCCAGTGGGGCACGGCACTGGGAGCACTGGGAGCCATTGCCAGCACTTACTGGGCAAAGAGGTGCCGGGAGCGGACGACGAACTTGAAGATGTACTCCAAGGCCTTGAAGGTGCGCGGGAGGGGCTCACAGGGCTGTCCCTGCCCCGCCTGCTCCACGTACTGAGTCAGCACCGAGAGCAGCTTCCTGCAGGATGGGATGTGTGTGCCAGGGACCAGCAGGTTTCATGGCCTTGGCTGAGCCGTGGCTCAGCTCCCAATGGTGCTTCCAGCATTCCAGCACCATCCCTCCCTGTACCCACTGTCTCAGTCCCATCCCTCCCCATGCCAGCTGTCCAAGCCCCGCCCACCCACCCCCAATTCCAGCTGTCCCAACCCTTTCCCCCTCCCCATTCCAGCTGTCCCAGCCCATCCCTCCCTGTGCCATGGCCCCCAGGAACGCACTTGTAGGCGAGCGTGGCACTGAAGTGCTGGCAGATATAGGCCTCCAGGACTGTGTTGAAGTGCTGGAACTTCCTGTCAGCCACCAGCCCCACGATGAAAACCTGGGGGCAGCCAGCAGAGGCACAGCTGGGCGTGGGCAGTGGGATGCCTGGAGACAGCCGGGTGCCAAAGTGGCATCGACCCCTCGTGGGAGCTGCTGGGGCCACCAGAGTCCCCTGCACGCCTGCCCAGCCTGTTAGGATAGACAGACCCCCGAGGTGGAAAGCCCACCATGGGGCCCAAGCCCAGGTGGCCACAGGGATTCTTCATGGCCAGAACTTGCAGCACCACCAACCCCGGGTGTCCCACAACAGCCACCCTGACCCCCACCCTTCCCTGGTCCCCTCAACAGGGTCACTCCTGTCTTGGTGTAGGAGAAATGCCCTCGTATCCTGCTGGGATTGTCCCCTGGAGGGACAATGTCCCCCACAGCCACAGCCCTGCCCCGTGCCAGGTTGGTGGGACAACAACCTGAGGCACTGTATGGCTCAGAGTACAGCTGGTCTGGTCGGAGCAGTGAGCCCCATTGCTCCAGTCCCACCCCCTGCACTGGCGGGGGCTCAGACCCACATTCTGCACCGTGGGACTCACCAGGGCATCAAAGACAAGTGTGTCATAGACATCTGTGTCCGAGTGCTCCATCATGATGGAGAACAGGGCATCCAGTGTGTCCTGGAGGAACTGGGGGGACAAGAGGGCCGTGAGGGCTTGAGCGCTGACCCCAGCGAGGCACCGGACCCAGCTCTGGGTGTGGGGAGGCCGTGGGTGCAGGAGCAGGAAAGGAGGTGGGGGGCAGGTCCCGGCTGTACCTTGATGACCTCCCCTCCATCCACATTCATCAGCTTCTGGAGGTTCCCGCAGAGCAGGCTGGGCTTGGAGCGCCACTTCAGCAGCCCCAGCAGGTTCACTGGGCAGGAGGAAGGGGACAGTCACTGACAGACCAACAACACCAACAGTGTTACTGACCCCTGGCTCCTCATCCCACCTTCACTAACAGATCCCAATCTCAGTGACCTCTGGTTCCCTGTCCCACCCTCGCTCCCCAGGGCAGCCATAATCCTGCCAGGAGCAGCTGGAACCTCCCAGTCTCCCCCTACAACCACTGCTCAGTGCTGAAAGCTCCCGATGCCAGAGCCATAAAAGCACAAACTCAGCTAAATAGGTCGTGGCTGTGGGAGCTGAAATTGTGCTGCAGGAAGGGAATTAATGGAGCTGCCTTGGCCTCGAGCCCCCTGCGCTGACCCGCGGTGACCCCGACCCCGCAGGCACGTGTCACCGTGTGCTCTGTGCCTCGAGTCCCCCACACCCAGGCCGTTGTGTCACTGCACTTCACCCTGAGTGGGATGGGCCATTCCCATCCTCCAGCCTCGCAGCAGGAAGGACTGGACCCCGGCATTTGCACGGATCCTTCCCCTGAGCAAGGGGGCATGAGTCTCTGCCAAGGGGAGATGTCTGGGCCAAGGTGGCACAAACACTCTTGGCTGCCCTGACCTGTGCAGAGCAGCCCTGGTCTGGAAACTCCCCCAGGCTAACTCAGAAATGGGGTTTAAGCCATTGAGCCCCAATTCCCACATCAATTTCAAAGGAAGGTCATGAAGGTTCCAACAGTGATATTCAAGTGGGAATTTGTTCACTGTTGCTCCTCTCCCCTTGGAAACAGCCTTGGTCATTCTGACTGTGTCCAAACAGTAACTGTGCTCACTGTTCCCACTCTCCCAGTGTTTTTGGTGTTTTCAGCACACTGTGCTGGTGCAACGGACACTGGAGAGCCAAACGCTGGGAGAAGTAAGGTCCAGTGGGTGGGAACACCACCTGGGAGGGGGCACAGCCCTGCCACCCCCACCACGGGGAGCCAGGACTCACCATTCTGGGTCAGCTTCGTGGAGCAGACGAGTGTGGAGACTTGGAAGCTGTCCCGGGCTGACACGGTTAAGCCCGACGCGGCCCCGCTCACACGGAAGGAGGAGCCAGAGAGGAGCTTCGACTCCGACAGGTTCCGCTCGGAGGGCAGGGACAGGTACGCGCTGGCATCCTCCAGCTTCCTGCTGTCACCCTGCGAGGCACAGGAGACGTCACCCTGGGGAGCACAGCCCGGGAGCTTCCTAATCCATGGGCGGTAATGACGGCTCCTGGGAGTAACTGGCTCCCCAACATTGATTTCAACAGAGCATCCCACAAAGCTGCTCCCTAAGGGGCTCTGTGGGGACCCTGCTCAGTTGGGAGAATTGGTTTGGAGAGATACCAAATCCCAGCCCATACCACGCAGGAGGACACGAGAACAGGCAGCATAAGTGTGGGGGGAGGCTGATGACACAGAGAAGTCTGAATCTGGGAATGAAACACACCTGAGCACTGCTTTGGGGATGGACACACAGCAGGACACTGACACAGGGTGGGAAACCAGCATGGAGCAGGACATCAACACAGATCAGGACAATGACACAGATCAGGACAATGACACAGATCAAGACAATGACACAGATCGGGACACTGACACAGATCGGGACACTGACACAGATCAGGACACTGACAGAGATCAGGACAATGACACAGATCAAGACAATGACACAGATCGGGACACTGACACAGATCAGGACATCGACACGGATCAGGACACTGACACAGATCAGGACACTGACACAGATCAGGACACTGACACAGATCGGGACACTGACACAGATCAGGACAATGACACAGATCAAGACAATGACACAGATCGGGACACTGACACAGATCAGGACATCGACACGGATCAGGACACTGACACAGATCAGGACAATGACACAGATCAGGACACTGACACAGATCAGGACAGTGACACAGATCAGAACACTGACACAGATCAGGACAATGACACAGATCAGGACACTGCCACAGATCAGGACACTGCCACAGATCAGGACACCACCCAGGCATCTGGCACAGCAAGTCTCACGGTATCACCATCACCAGTCCAATGTCTCCCACCTGCGTGAGCACGTTGGGGCCTTCACAGCCACAAACCAGCCTGTTTCCGAGTCCCCTACTCTAAGCTGAAAATGTAATTGATGTTATGTCCAGAAGAACAAACTGGGGTGACTCTGAATGACCCTTCTCTGCTCTTTGGCCACCCTGGGACGTGGGGGATGCCCAGAGCTGGCCAGACGTGCAGTGATGGGCTGCAGCTCACACATGGCAGCAGAACATCCATCCTCCCCTGCCTGCTGCCTCGCAGGGTGAAACCCCTCCTGCTGAAGGTCAGATGAAGGTGAAAGAGCTGTTTGCTGTTGGCTTTCCCCCTCCAGCACACCCACAGTGAGCAGCCAACATGCGGGAGCCCAGCGTTCCTTCCAGAGCCCGCGCAGGGAAAACTGGCTGGAGTTCAGACCAGCCAGAGATCAAGAGGTCTGAGCAGCTAAAAGCCCAGCTAAAAGCCTGTCACTCACATTCCTCTGGCAAACAGAGATAAAAAGATGAAATAGCTTCTGACTCCCAGAATCCAGCCCCAGTGTCTTCTGGGAAGAGCTGGAGTCAGCCGGGGAGAGTATGGAGTGGGGTAGGATGTGGCGGTTCAGGGAGGGCAGCCACAGCCCTCCGAGGGGAACAGGGATCCAGGGGGGAGGGGGGGGGTGGTGTCCCAGGAGAGGGGTGTGCAGGGTTTGATCTTGCTGCCACAGCCAGCACTTGCAGGTCCTGAAGGTGCCCAGTGCTCTGCTGCAGAGGGGACAGTCCCTGGAGAGCCAGGGACCAGAGCCAGTGCTGCAGGCCACAGCAGCGGTTAAAGAATTTGGGTCTTTTGCCCAAAAAAAAAGCTGGGAGGAGGGACACAATAACGATTTCAAATGTGCAGGAGCCTTGGGGAGGAACAGCATGGTCTGTCCCTGTCCCCAACTGCCACAGCAGGTGGAAGGAGATCAGCTCATCCCAAAGAGATGCAGGACCTGGGAAGGGACATGGCTCTGCCTGGAGAAAACACGGTCACGTTGCCAAAATCAGGGAGGACTGCAGTGCAGCCGCCCAGGGGTGGGGGGGTCAGGTTATCCCCCAGGGACATTGGAGCCCCATGGCCAAGGAGAGACCCCAAAGCAGTGCTGGCATGTGGGGTAAGAGCCCTGAGCTCCCCCGGGCAGCAGGGCCCGGCTTATGCCTCCCACTCCCCTGGACACAGCCGGCCCCAGTCCAGGGAGGGGACACCAGGTGAGGGGGGCAGCGCCTTCTGGGTCCCTTCACATCAGAGCCAACTGCGTTTTTCCCAAATGAACAGTGCCTTTCCCTCCCCACGCCCTCCCTCTGCTCCCTCGGAGCAAACGAGTGCAGTGCCAGGGCTGGTGAAATCAGGTGAAGCGCAGCCACACCACGGGGACGTTGCCTCCCCGTCACAAACATTTAAATCACCTTTTCCCAAACAAAACTTGTCATTCCAGGGGAGCAGCACAGGAACTGGAGACACGGCGTGCAGGGAGCCCCCACCACCAAGGACAGTGAGGACGAGGAGGGAGGAAGGGAGGGGGGCACTGGAAACCCTCGGGGACTTTGGATGTGTGCCACCGTCACGGCAGCGTGGGCAGGGGCAGGGATGGGGACCCTGGCCCCAGGAGCACTGCCACCCTGCAGCCCCCCCATTCCAGGGGCTCTGTGGCCCCCCATACCTTGTAGAGCACCAGGTCGTGCTCCCCGTCCCGCAGGGTGGTGCCGTCGGGGCGCATCAGCCTCACAAAGGCCATGGAGAAAATCCGCTCGCTCCGGTCCTTGGCTGGGGGGGACAAACAGGGGAGAGCTGAGGGGGGTCAGAGGGGACCGGGGACACACCCCGGGTAGGGAAAGGCAGTGCTGAGGGGGGTCCTGCCCTCCTGGCAGCCAGAGACACCCGGGGAGGGGGCAGGCAGGGCTGGGGCAGGCAGGGCTAGGTGACGGCTTCTGTCACCGGCGTGGATTTCGGAGGACCCACGATGGTACGAGGCAAGGACGGCCCATGGGACCCTCCTGTCCCAGCCCACCCCCACTGCAGCCCCCCCGGGAATGTCCATGGAGGAAGGCCTAGAGCAAGGGACACTCACAGTCACTGGAGGAGCGATGGCGGAAGGTGAACCTCAGGTGGGTCCTGTGGACATCCTCGATGGGAACAGCGATCTGAGGGGGAATGTATGCCCAGCTGAGGGCAGGGGGCCACAGGCTGAGCCCGCAGCCAGGCAATCCCCCTCTGTGCCTGGGCAAGGGCTGTGCTGGATTGTCCACTGCTGCAAACCAGCCCCACATCCTTCCCAATAAACCAGTGAGGCTGAGCTGGGGGCACTGGGGGCTGGGCAGGGCTGGTCGTGCCCATACTCGGGACTCCCCACTCAGCACTGCTGGTCACTCTGGGTCTCCATCCAGGAGTCGTGTCATGATGCCATCAGCATCTCCATTCTCCCTGACATGGGGACCAAGGACTGCCTCCAAAAAGCCAGCCCGGACAGGGACCCTGCAGCAGTGGGATTCTGCGGTGCAGGAGGAGCGAGGGCCAAAGTCTGGGGGGGTTGTAGGCCCATCCCACCCCGGGCCCCAGCCCCTGGGGCTCCCCAGACCTTCAGAGTCTCCATCCAGCGCTGGTGCCGCTGCTGGTAGTAGACGACGGAGCGGTAGTGGCTGGTCGGGCTGTCCCCCGCGCCCGCCTGGATCACGTTCTGCCGGGAGGAGACACCAAACAAGCTTGCAGGGAGGAAGGATTTCCACCCCCTGCCAACCTGGACCACCCTCGAGACCCCCTGCCCACACCTCCTGGCACAGGTGCCCCTTTACCATAACCCAGCTGGCATTGGAATGTCTTTCCAGCTGTCCCTTCCCCGCCAGGCGGGAGGGGCAGCAAAAGGTATCAGGGTCCCCATCCCCTTCCACCAGGCCTAGTGCCACTTCCAAAGGGACTGTGACCCCCTGGGCGTGTCAGGGCTTGGCCTCCATTGCCCTGTGGGGAGGGCACTATTGGGATGGAGATGGAGGTGGGTGCTGTGCCCCCAGATCAGTCCAGCCAGGCCCACAGCAATTCCAGCCCATTCCTCAGGGGCCAGGTGAGAATTCATGTGATAACACCTGGGGAGAGGCAAGGAGGGTGGGATGACCTGGCTCTGAGCCTCCTGCCCTTCTGCCAGCCCCCAGCTCTTCCACTCCTGCCTCTGCAGTGTCATGCCTGGGCACTGGGGGTGGCCAAGGGTTCTGGCTGTCCCCAGGGGAGGATGATTTTCTCTCTATCCCTCCACAGCACTTTTGCAGATCTTTATTCTATTCCCAGATCTCTGTTCTGAGCAGCTCCAGGGGCTCCTCCAGCTGGTTGTGCTACAGGAGCTGCTGGCTCTGCCTGAGGTGGGGTGACACAGGGGACAGTCCTGGGCCTGCCCCACATCTGCCATACCTGCACCACACTTCCCGCCTCGTCGCAGACACACACAGTCACCTCCACGTTCTTCTGCGTCTTCTTGTTCCCCTTGTCAAACTCACCCTGCACCAGCGTCAGGTAGATGTCGTTCCTGACGTCACCTGGGGGGACAGTCCCATCAGCCAGGTCCTGAGCCCACGCTGGGACCCCCAGGGATCCCCGGGGTGGTGCCTCACCCCCCCACTTGCCTGGCATGATGACCTCCGGGTAGCCCAGCTTGCGAGCCACCACCGTGCCGCGATCCACCAGGTGAGGGTGGTCCTTCCGCACCTGGCTCAGGTCTCCCCACAGCATCTTCAGGGACACCCAGAGCCCTGTGGGGACCACAGCAGCTTTTCAAGGGGTGACAGCAAGAGCTAGGGAGGCCCAGGGCCAGCCAGGAACCGCAGTGAGTCCCCAGCCCTGCAGGAAATGGCCTGAGGGCTGCCCCACGTGCAGGCAGGTGGGTCCCTGAGCACGAGCAGCAGCTGCAGGGCCAGGGGGATGGCCCGGGGAGGGGTCTCACTTCACTCCCCACCACAGTGCACAGTGGGCACAGGAGACACTGGGGACACAGGTTCCTTACCTTGTCCCTTGTGGTTGATGTCCTTCCCCTCCACTGCCTTCCGGATCATGTTGTGAAGGAAATCACTGTCAGCAGCCACCCTGGAAAAGCCATATTTACGGGAAAAAACCTTTCCTCCTTGATCCTCACACCTCTTGTCCCCTTGCAGTTAGGGTCCTGTGCCAGCCAGGCCCTGGAGTGCTGCCCCCCTGCCCACTCCCCCCCTCCATGGGGCTCACAGGTGGACAGGGATGAAGTGCTGCTTGTCCTCGTCACTGTCACACGTCCCCTTGGTGATGTCGGTGATGTCCATCACTGCAGTGACACAGAGATGGCACTGAGGGGTGGCACAAGCACCCCCAGCCCCATGCCAGATCCCATTCCCATGCCAAACCCTCCCAGAGCCAGCACCCAGGAGAGCTTTGTCCTGTCTTGCAGCCATGGCATCACCTGTGCCCCCGACAGTGTCCCTGCTGTGCCCTACAGGGAGCTCCTCCTGCCCCACTGAGACTCCTCTGGCACCTGCCAAGCTGTATGGGCTCTGGGCAGGGAACAGCCCACCTGGCTCCATGAGAGACATGTGCTGATGACATGGCTGGGACCTGTCAACCCAGGTGGGACCTGCACCCCCAGCTGGGACCTGCACCCCCAGCTGGGACCTGCCATCCTGGCACAGCTCACCCATGGGAAATGCTCTGGGACTCTGAGCAACACCAGCATCACCTCCAGCACAGGGCAGAGTCAGAACCAGGGTCTCACACCAGAGTCCAGTGTCCCCTCTGTGGCCTCTGGGGATGGCATGGCCACCAACCAGTCACTGCAGGTGACCTCAGAGCTCTGGGACACGTCTTGGCCAAAACAAGTCATATCCAGAGCCTCTCCATTGCCCATGGATGAGAAGTGGGGCAGGACAGGGCACCAGGATGGTCCCTCTGCCATGTCCATAATTCCCCTGGTGATGTCCCTGACTGTGGTTCTGGCATGCCCTGAGCCAGGAGACATCAGTCATCTCCCAGCAATGATCCACAGGGATCGATGCCCAGAGCAGGATCATGGGGGGAGGTGGAGGCAGGGAGGCTCCGCAGGGCTGCTCTGGGCACACAATGGGTTGGGGTCTGTGTGCAAGGACAGTGGGAGCAGCCCGGGGTTGGGGTCTGTGTGCAGGGGCAGCAGGAGCAGCCCGGGGTTGGGGTCTGTGTGCAGGGGCAGCAGGAGCAGCCCGGGGTTGGGGTCTGTGTGCAGGGGCAGCAGGAGCAGCCCGGGGTTGGGGTCTGTGTGCAGGGGCAGCAGGAGCAGCCCGGGGTTGGGGTCTGTGTGCAGGGGCAGCAGGAGCAGCCCGGGGTTGGGGTCTGTGTGCAGGGACAGCGGGAGCAGCCCGGGGTTGGGGTCTGTGTGCAGGGGCAGCAGGAGCAGCCCGGGGTTGGGGTCTGTGTGCAGGGGCAGCAGGAGCAGCCGGGGTTGGGGTCTGTGTGCAGGGGCAGCAGGAGCAGCCCGGGGTTGGGGTCTGTGTGCAGGGACAGCGGGAGCAGCCCGGGGTTGGGGTCTGTGTGCAGGGGCAGAGGGAGCAGCCCAGGGTTGGGGTCTGTGTGCAGGGGTAGCAGGAGCAGCCCGGGGTTGGGGTCTGTGTGCAGGGACAACAGGAGCAGCCCGGGGTTGGGGTCTGTGTGCAGGGGCAGTGGGAGCAGCCCCGGGTTGGGGGGATCTGTGTGCAGGGACAGTGGGAGCAGCCCAGGGTTGGGGTCTGTGTGCAGGGACAGTGGGAGCAGCCCAGGGTTGGGGTCTGTGTGCAGGGACAGTGGGAGCAGCCCCGGGTTGGGGTCTGTGTGCAGGGACAGTGGGAGTAGCTCAGGGTTGGGGTCTGTGTGCAGGGGCAGCGGGAGCAGCCCGGGTGCATCGCGGAGCCTGGTGGCCAAGGGGGGTGGCCGGGGTGGTGTCACAGGTGGCCCTGGGGGTCTCCATGGGCCATCCCCCCTACCTGAGATGCCAAAGGGCCGGCGCAGGCCCGTGCTGAGCTTGCGGCTGTGGGTGTCCCGCAGGTCCATCCGTCCCACCCGGATGATCTGGCACACCAGGAACAGCCGCTCCCGCTTCAGGTCCGTGCTGCCCAGGTCCTGGGGGACAGGGGCTGTGTGAGCCTGGCAGCACCGCTGGGGACGTGCCGGTACCAGCGCCAGCTGATCGTGGGGTGCCCAGGGCTGCGCAGGGTGAACCAGTGGGCACAGAACCACTGCAGTGGTTCTCCCAGTGCCCCAGGATGTCCCCCTGCACTGTGCCCCATGGAGCGGCTTGGCTGGCAGGCACTTGGCCCTACTGTCCCGGGGGCTTTTGTACACCCCAGGAGCCCCAAAGCCCTGATGCCAGGGCTGGTGGAGAATGATGGCCCCACAGGGCACCCTGGGCCAGGCAGCCTAGTGGGAGGGGGGCAACCTGGCACGGTGTGGGGATGGTGGGGTGGCCTTGCACCCCAGCTCCGGGCACCCGGGGAGGGTCGGGTCCTGAGGGTGCTGCCGCTGTGGTAGAACTTTCTGGTGGTGCTGAGGAAAGGGACAGGGACATGCCAGAGAGCACGGGGACAAACGGGGACACCAGCAGCGAGCAGAGCAGGAGTTGGAGGTGGACGAGCGCCGGGGGATGGGAGCAGAGCCGAAATGCTGATGCTGCTCATTAGCACCGATTTTCCCGGCTCCTTTGCATATCGATGGCTCCGCTCCGTCCCGGGGGGTCAGCGCAGCACTGCAGCCGAAGCGCTGAGTCAGCGGGTGCCGCACGGCGAGGGACGGGAAGGGGGCACCCCGGGAACTCCAGCACCCGCACCGGGAGGGGACCCTGAGGGGACCTGAGTCCCGGTGCCAGGCCTGGGGTCTGTGCAGGGGCTGGGGCTGTTCGAGCAGGGGGAGTGGTGGGGGTTCAGCCACTCATGGGACACGGGAGGACCGTGCCTGCTGCTGGGGGCCCTGAAACGCTGCGGGTGGAGGCAGCTCTGCAGGAGGGGGAGGTGGGGAGCAGCAGTGCAGCTCCTGGGGGTCTGCACTCACCGTGAACACGACCTTGAGGTTGTTGAGCAGCTCAATGTCCTGGGGGACCCCAGTGCTGGCCCAGTGGATCACGTAGTTCTCGCTGTGGGCAGGTGAGGGGGGAGGAGCTGGCAGTGAGGTGGGCACCAGGACAGCAGAGCCCCTGCCAGCTCCCACCACACACCCCTCATCCCACCAATGTCCCCAGTCACGGCACAGGGACTGGCCCAGCCTGGCTGTCCCCAGCAGTGGGGGGCTGCTGCCCACCAGTCACCTCACCACTGCCTCACGTAGAGCCAGGCTGCTCCAGTGGGCACCAGCGGGCAACGTGGCACAAAGCGGGGGACATAACAGGAAGTAGTGGGACTGGCACCTGGCACAGAGGGGGCAGGGGTCTGTCCTGCATCCCGGGACCCCACCTGATGATGCGCTGCTCGCTGGGGTCATACAGTGCCATGAAGAGCTGCGCCTCCTCCCCAATGTGGCAGACGAAGTTGCGGACGCACAGGTAGAGGCTGTGGGAGGGCGAAGCTGCCCCATGGGTGCTGTGGCCTGGTACTCTTGGCTGCGGGCTCTGGGGAGCACGAGGCAGCTCAGCCCCATGGCTCGGACCCATGGCTGAGCAGCTGGCACAGCCCCTGGCGCGGGGGACATCAGGGTCTGAGCACAGCAGGTGTGGGGCCAGTGCTGGCCTCACCATCTCCTCCTGGATGCGCTGGGTGAGGGTCTGCGCCGCTCTCCTGTGAGCCTGGAAGAGGCTGATGACGCTGGTCCTGTCGGGGTCCAGGATGTTCTCATCCTCGTCCCGCACCACCAGGTCCAGTGCAAGGATCCTGCCGAGGCCAGGATGGGGTGAGGCAGGACCCTGGGGGGACACAGGTCCATGTGTCCCACCAGGACCCACCTGCCCTCACACGGGGTCTGAGGGGGCAGGACAGACCCAACTGAGCAAGGGGACAGGAGCCAGGCAGCGGCAGGGACACTCCTGCCCCAGCCACGGTTCATCAGCCATAGCCCTTGGGCAGGTGGCTTGTGCACCTGCAGGCACACTCACTGCCCCCAGCCACCATGGGACAGCCAGCAAGGATGATGGGGACACAGGGACAGCCAGCTGGGATTATGGGGACACAGGGACAGCCAGTCAGCAGGACAGCAGGGACACAGGGTGCTGCAGGGACACACAGCCAGGATGATGGGGACAGAGGAACAACCAGCCAGGCTGTCAGGGACACCGAGGGAGCACCTGGGCACTGTGACAGCCTGTGCCCAGGGCAGATTCGGGGTCCCTGTGCCCTGTCCCATGCTCACTTGTTGCCATAGTCTATCCTGCCGGTCACCTCCTTCCTGAGCCGCAGAAGCTGGTCCTTGGGCAGTGTCCCTGAGAGCAGCTGTGAGCGCTGCTCCATCAGCTCCTGCATCATCCGTTTCACCTGCCCATACCGCTCCATCTGCCCGGCCTGCGGCAGGACTGCAGGGTCACCACACACCCCACTGCCCCACGGCCCGCCCGGTCCCCCGGCCCCCAGCCCGCACCACATAGAGCTGCTTCCAGATGGTGGCCCACTCCCGCAGCGTGGTGGTGATCTCCTGCACCATCGGCATCTCGGCGGGCACCACGCTCTCCTCCACCCTAAGGAAGGTACAGGGATCCCTGGAGCCCCCTGGCACTGTGGGGACCCCATGCCAGGCAGGGGGTGGAGCCCACCACCCCTGCCCGTGCCCCATACCTACCCCCGGTGCTCCACCACGGCGCCCTTCAGCCGGATCAGTGATGCCGGGAAGATGCCCTGGGGAAGCCAGAGCTGTTGGCACCCTCGGGCTGGGAGACATCCCTCTGGGAAGGCACGGCCGGGGGCTCCAGCCAGCTGTGCCCACTGCGGTCTCTCAACCCCCCAGCACAGACAGGGCGAGATGCCAGTCATGCCCTCCTACTCCCCAGACCCCCAGTAGGGACAGGGCGAGCCACAGCCATGCTCCCCCTGCCCCCCGCTCACCTACCTGGGCAGCCCTGTTGCGGAGCGAGTACCCGCGGTACCAACCTGCGAGGGGAGGGAGGGGGACCCTGTCGGCCGGGCTGGGAGTCCCGGCTCCCACCAGGGGGACAAGGGAGGCTGCAGAAACCCCCACGCTGGGGTACCTCCGGGGGTCCCCCTTACCCTCGGAGGCCTGCAGGATGTGCACTGTCTCCCCGATCTGCAGCGGGAGGTGATGCTCCTTGGTGCTCGGGAAGTTCCACACGGCTGCAGGGAGAGGGGCCGGGGGCTGGGAGTTGGGGTCCCTCCCTGGCACCAGCACAGCCCTTCAAGCCTTGTGCACCCGCACCCCCCAGCCAGCCCCCCACGGTGGGCAGAGCACCCCAACAGGCACTGCTCAGCCACAACAGATGGGGCAGAACACCAGCCCCACAAACAGCCTGAGACCCCCGAGCACCCCAGCCCCGCACCCCAGGAGAACTGTGGCACAGCCCACACAGGGCCAGGCACAACATGAACCTCCAGCCCCCTCCTCCAGCACTCAGGGGTCCCCCATGGGACCCCCCTGCCTGCCACCCACACCTTGTGTGCCGATGGTCCTGCTCCTGGCACGAGCAGTGCGGGGAGGCAAGTGCCAGCTGAGCCCCTGCCCAGGGCTGGTGGCCCAGGGACAGGTCAGTGTGGGCACAGCAGAGCTGGTGGCCAGGGAGGGAGGTGGTGGGGACAGGAGCGCACTGGTGGCCAACCGCTTCCTGCCCCAGACGGGCTGCGGTTGTCCCTGTCGTTATTTCTGGCCCCGGGGACAGGGACAGCTCTGGTGCAGGCAGCCCTGGCTTGGCTCTCAGACTGAAGGAGAGTCCCTTGCACGCAACCCCTCCCTCCACCTTGCCCTCCCCACGAGGACCCTGACCCAGCTGGGACCAGCAGCAGCTCAGCCCTTGCTCAGGTGCTGCCCAGGGCCCTGCAGGGCTCAACCCTCACTCCGGTGCCGCTGGCACTGCAAGGGGAGGGTGCAGGAAACAGCCCCCAACAAAAACGGGAAGAGGTACAGAGCTGCCAGGGCAGCACAAGCTGAGGCTGCTGCAGGGAACGGGGGTGCCCAGGGCTGGTGCAGGGCACAGGGAGCCCAAGCTGGAGGTGCTGCAGGGAACAGGGAAGCCCGAGGCTTTGCCATCACAGACACTGAAGTGGGAACAAAGCCCCACTTTATTTATTGGGCAAATTATTGGGGTGTGTCAGGGCTCCTCCGGAGCCTCAGGAGCTGGACTGAGCCTAGACCCACAGCCTGGCAGGGAGGGCTAGACCCTGTGCCAAGCCCCCACCCTAGTGCTGTGCCCCAGTGCTTCCTATCCCCACCAGCACCAGCCTTGCAGTCTCCGGGCACGTGGGTCCTGCTGACACACCTGCCCTGCTCAGCCCCATCCCCTGGGCCACCCATCACCAGCCCTGCAGCCCCTGCCCACCCCCCGCTCATTCCTGCAGCCCACCCAGTGCCAGCACCCCTGGGACCCGGCCCCCTCCCCACATCACCTCACACTGGCACCGGGCCAGCACCGCCGGTGCCACTGCCCAGCCACCATCACCTGCCACCACCGCAGGGCCACCACAGCCAGGGGGGGCATTGTCAGTGTCACCCCACCCTGAGCACCCTGCTCAGCCTGCCCTGCACCCCTCTGATGAGCGGGAAACCCCACAGGGCCAGTGCCTGCAGCCCCCACTCACCCACGCCATACTTCTCCTCCTTGGTGGGCAGCCAAGGTGCCATGGCCACCGTGCTGGGGGACCGGGGCTGTGCTGGGGGACCGGGGCTGTGCCGGGGGACGGGCGTGCTGCAGGGCCACTGCTGGTTCCTCCTCTGTGCTCCCTGCGTCACGTGTACCCCCAGCTTGTGAAAGCTCCGCTTCCTCACTGCTCAGCCGGGTGTGGGGGGTCCCACCCCATCGTCCCGTGCTCCATGTGCCACCCCCCCAGGGGCTTGGGCTGGGGGGTCACTGGGGCTGCTGGCGTGGGTGATGCGGTAGCACTGTGACCCCCTCGGCTGAGCACCATCACTGGAGCCCCCAGCCAGCGGGACACGGGGCTGGAGTGGGGGGCTCGGAGCGAGCTCAGCTCTGGCCGCACCATGGCCTGAGGAGCCACACGCCTCTGCCAGCCGTGATACTCCAAACCGGCACTGCCAGGACAAAGCCTCTGCCACCGTGGCTGAGTTTGGCTTGTCCCCATCCCCATCCGTCGGTGCCCCAGGTCCAGCGGTGCCAGTGCCGGTGCGGTGCATGGCACAGCCCTGGCTCCAGCCCTGCCCAGCCCTCCACCGCCGCGGCTCCAGGACGGCGTGCGGAGCAACGGCTCAGCAGCCACTTCCTCCCTCCCGCGGCCGCACCCGGCTGTTTGGCACCGGTGGCTCCGCGGGGATGGGGGCTCGGCCAGGCCCTACCCCCAGCACGGCAGCACTGCCCTGGGACCCCCTGCCCCCCCCCCAAATCCTGCCGCCACTGCAGTGCTGCTCCCACAGATGGAATCACGTCTCCATCGCCCCGGTGGAACCAGCATCAGGCTCCTTCCCTGTGCCCCCCACTCCCTTTGCAGGTCCCCAATTCCCCCATCAGCCTGAGCCTGCTCTGGGGTCCCCGTGGCTGCAGTTTCCCCCACCCCACGGGTCACCCCCAGCCCCAGGACAGACCCCCCGGCCCAAAGCCGGCTCTCGGTCGCCTGCACTGACCATCAGCCCAAGGAAGAGCTGGGGGCACGAGTGGATTTGGGAGCCACTGCAGCCGGGTGTGAAAGGATCTGGTGCTCCGGTGTCGCTGCCCGGGCCGAGGTGCGAGGGCGGGACCCGCGGGAGCAGCCACCATCCCTCATGGGAAAGCTGGGCATGTGCAGCCAGACCCCCACCATCGCCCCGACCTGCCGGCGCCGGGGACAAACGGACAGAACCACGGCACTGGCACGGGCACGGCACGGTACAGACACCGGCACCGACACGGGCACGCTGAGGTGCCGGGGCTCTCGGAGTGCGGGAAACGCAGGCGGCTCTGGACTTTCAGTTCCCGCAGTGCCGAGGCCAGCAGGGACCGCTCGGCCCTGCCCGGCTGTGCCCGGTGCCCGGCTGTGCCCGGTGCCCGGCTGTGCCCCGCGGGAGCTCAGGCCGGCCCGGGCCGCCCGGAGCCGTTCGCCGGCCGGGGAGCTCCACCTGCCGGTCCCGCCGGGAGCCGCCGCGGCTGGGGCGCCGGTACAGGACGCCCCGCTCCGACACCAGGATGAGCGGCACCGTTACGGGATGCTCCGGTACAGGCCGGCCGGCTCCGGTACACCGGACGGCAGTACAGGATGCCCCAACGGGGGATATCCCGGTACAGCGCACCCGGCAGCGGTGCTGGATGCCCCGATAGGGGATGCCCCGCACCAGCACCGGGATGTCCGTTACTGGGACGTTCGGTCCCGGTAGGAGCAGCGGACGGGCTGTGCCTGCAGCGGCGCTCGTCTCGGGACCGCGCATGGGGGCTTGCGGCGGAGGGCCTCGGGCAGGGCGGGACAGCATGAACCTCCATGTCCTGTCCTCCGGCCGGAGCCGGGAGCGCTGCCGGAGCGCCGGGAGCTCGGTGTCCCGGGGTGTCCCGGGGAGTCCCGGGGGATCGGGAGCTCGGGGGGTCCTGGCGGGTCCCGCCCGCTCCGGTCCCGCCGCCACATCCGGGCTCCGCCCGGCGCGGGCGCCGATTGGGTGACGGGGCGGTCACGTGGCCGTGTCCCCGGGCGGGGGCGGTGGCGCGCGCAGGTGAGCGGGGCCGGAACCGGAACCGGGAGCTCGGCCCGGGGGGCGCGGGGGACCTGCCCCCGGCCCGCCCGCTCCGCTCCGGTGCCGGTGCTCAGGTGCCCGCTCTGACCCGACCCGGTGCCGGTGCTCAGGTGCCCGGTCCGGTCCGCTCCGTACAGGTGCTCCGCCGGCCCGGTCCGCCCGTGGCATTCGGGACCGGCATCCCTAAGGTGTCCGCCCCGTCCCGCACCCCCTGTGCCCCGTCCTAATCCCCACGCATAGCCCGGTCCTGTCCCCGCACCCCGTTCGGTCCTGCCGGGCTCTCCCGCTGACCCGTCCCGGTGCCCCCGTTCCCTGCCCGCTCCCCGCGCCCCGCGTCCCGCCCGTGTCACCCCCCGCCACCGTCGGTGCCCCTCTGCCTGCGCCCCCGTGCCCGGTGCCCGCGGCTTCCCCTCCCCGCGGGACGGGACGTGGCACTGGGCTGTCCCGACTCCTTCCCGGGACACAGGTGAGGGTGGGTCAGCGCCGGTGCCGCTCCGCCCCCGCCGCCCCCGCAGCTCCGGTGTCCCCGCCATGGCCGGCTGCGGGGCCCCGGGACCCCTGCCCGGGCCGAGCGGCCCCGGCTCCGCGCTGGGAGAGGAGGAGGAGGATGAAGAGCCGTCCCTGGGCTGCGACGGGGATCTGGAGGTGAATCCCTACGACGGGCTCCCCTTCTCCTCCCGCTACTATGAGCTGCTGAGGCAGCGCCGGGAGCTGCCGGTCTGGACCACCAAGTACAGCTTCATGGAGCACCTGGAGGGGAACAGCGGCATCGTCCTGGTGTCCGGCCCGCCCGGCACCGGCAAGAGCACCCAGGTGAGGGGGAGGGCTGTCCCGGGGCACAGGGGTGTCCGGCCTCGCCGGGCGCTGCGGTGGGTCCTGCCGGAGCCCACGAAGGACCTGAGCCGTTGGGACACACGGAGGGGGTGTCGGACCCCTGAGGCCGCTGTGCTGAGCCGGCGGGCCGGGTGGGGACTGGGAATGTGCCGGGCTGGCGCTGGGCCCCGGGCAAAGCCTTGGCACGAGCTGAGAAGCGCTGCCACGAGAGCAACTGGCCCCGAGGATGGCACGGGGAGGGGGGAACAGCCCCTCCCCAGAGCTGAGCCCAGCGCAGGGCCAGTGGTGGGGCTGAGGTGCCGTTTACCCTCCTGCCCACCCCAGGGAGCTGGTCCCACCCGGCAGCCACTGGCAGCACCCAGGGACAGCACCGGGACTTTGACCAGGGAGGGATCGCTGGAGCTGCCGTGAGGCTGCACTGGACTGGGTCAGCACTATTGGCCCTGGGCTGTTGGGGTGTGGGCCCTGGGCTCAGGCCACTTGCCCAGATCACCTCCCTGGGTGTGACCTGCTGAGTTCCTGGGCTCAGCCAGCCCTGCTGGATTTGTGGAATAAATCCTTTGTGTGGGCCCCAGACATGATGTTTTTGGGTGCAGCACCCTGCCTGCAGTCCCTGCAGGGCCCTGGGACACTGGGCGCACACGGGCACTGCTCGTGGGGGGCACACGGGACAGGGTGAAGCAAGACTCTGGTCTCCAGTGCCCAAGGGACATACGTGTGGCCCTGGCATTGTCCCACACTGCCCAGCTGGGCGCTTGGCCAGCAACTACTCTCTGGTACTCCCTTCCCTGTCACTCTCTGAGGGTTTTCCTGGGCTGTTGTCCCATATCCCTAGTGTGAGAGCAGGGCTGCAGTGTCCCATACCAGGGCAGGAAGGTGTGGGTGTGGGGTGGTGGGGCTCCTGTCACAGGTTGTTGATCTGAGAGGTGACAGGAGTAGGGAGGGAAGGTCCTGCCTGGGCTGTGAATGCCTCTGGATAGCCTCTGGCCCCAAAGGTCCTGCAGCTGGATCCCTGGAGAGAATCCCTGTGCCCTTTGGAGGGGCACAGCAGGGAGGGGCTGGTCCTGAGACAGTGCTGACCCCCACCCTGTTCCCACAGATCCCGCAGTGGTGCGCCGAGTACGCTCTGTCCCTGCAGTTTGCCCATGGGCTGGTGGCCTGCACCCAGCCCCACAGCCTGGCTGCCCTCAGCCTCTCCCTGCGCGTAGCCGACGAGATGGACCTGAACCTGGGCCACGAGGTGGGCTACTGTGTGCCCCACGAGGACTGCTGCACTGCCGAGACCATCCTCAGGTACGGGAGGGATGGGGCCCAGCGGGCCTGTGCTGGGAGTGCAGCGCTCTAATCCCACTGAGCTCCCCGTAATCCCTTAATCCAACCGGGCCTCGCCGGGGAGTGGTGCTGGGGGGGGCTGCCTGCTGCCTGCCTACTGCCTGCTGCCTGCCTACTGCCTGCTGCCTGCCTGCTGCCGTGGGCGCTGCCGTGGGGGGGGGCTGAGGCACTCCCCCCCGCTGGGGTCCACGCTGACAGGGTGGGGCTGTGGCAGGTTCTGCTCGGACGAGATGCTGCTGCGGGAGATGACGTCGGACCCGCTGCTGCGGCAGTACGGGGTGGTGGTGCTGGACGAGGCGCAGGAGCGCACGGTGCCCACGGACGCGCTGCTGGGGCTGCTCAAGGACGTGCTGCGCCAGCGCCCGGCGCTGCGGCTCGTGGTGGTCACTGCCCCCGCCCTGGAGCCGCGGCTGCGCGCCTTCTGCGGGGACCCCCCGGTGGTGCGGGTCCCGGGGCACAGCCCCCCGCCACAGCTGCTCTACCGGGAGCCGCCGGCCCACGGGCGCGTGGCCGCTGCCTGCCAGGCCGTGCTGGACATCCACGGGCGCCAGGAGCCCGGCCACGTCCTGATCTTCCTGGCCAGCGAGCAGGTGAGCTGTGGGGGGAGGAGGGCAGGAGAGGCTTGGGGGATCCCTCTCAGTGGGGAGCCCTGAGGATGCTAAGGGATGCTGGAGACCAAACTGGTGGAGCTGGGGCTCCTCTGCAAAGGGACTGTGGGTGCTGGTGGGCAGTGGAAACACGTGCGGGGCACGGAGCAGCACCCTGACCTCAGGGTGGGGTGTGCCCTTCCCCAGGAGATCTCCGAGTGCTGTGCTGCCATCCAGACGGAGGCCGTGGCGCTGAGCCCGGCGCTGGGCCCACTGCTGGTGCTACCGCTGCAACCCCGGGGTGGGCCGGGCCGCACAGCGACTGTACGAGGTGCCCGAGGAGAGCCGGGAGCGGCGCGTCATCGTCACCCACTGGCTCGGGGACTCGTCCTTCTCGCTGGGCACCGTGCGCTTCGTCATCGACTCGGGGCTGGAGCTGCGCAGCGTGAGTGGGATGGGGGACATGAGGGGGAGTCCCAGCGAGAAGGTTGACTCTGCTCCAGGCACGGGGGGGGTGGGCTGCAGGGTCCGCTCAGCCGTCGTGATGCTTCGGACTGGGATGAGGGAGGTGGCAGCAGTGGCCCTGCAGTGGCAGGCAGGGGGGCCTTGGGGGACGGTGGGGGCTCCCCTGCGGTGTCCCCCTCACAGCCTCACCGCAGGTGTACAACCCTCGCATCCGCGCCGAGTCCCAGGTGCTGCGGCCCATCAGCCGGAGCCAGGCAGAGTCGCGCATGCAGCGGGCAGCTGGCAGCCCCCCAGGTGAGACCCCTGCCCCGGTGTGCCCCTGGGGCTGCTGTCCCACCCCCTCGACCCCTCACAGCCATGTCCCACCTCACGGCCCCTCTCCTGCAGGCACCTGCCTGCGCCTGTACTCGGAGGCCTTCGAGCAGCACCTGCCCCCCAGCCCCGCGCCCCACGTCAGCGAGACCAGCCTGAGCCGCCTCGTGCTGCTGCTGAAGCGCCTGGACATCGCTGACATGGGCCAGTGTGACTTCTCGACCGCCCAGGTAGAGCCTGTGGGGTGAGGTAGGGACCAGGCATGTTGTGGGAGGCTGTGCCAGAGAGCTACAGGCTGGCCATGGCCGTGACTGTGGCCTGGATTGTCTCTGGAGAGGGGCTGGGGGGCCTGGCAGCTGTAGGAGGAGGGTGGGCAGAGCTGCCTGACATCCTACCCCAGCCCCCGAGTCGCTGATGCAAGCACTGGAGGACCTGGACTACCTGGCGGCTCTGGACGACGATGGGAACCTGTCGGAGGTGGGGATCATCATGTCGGAGTTTCCACTGGACCCACAGCTGGCCAAGGCCCTCATCGCCTCCTGCGAGTTCGACTGCGTGGAGGAGATGGTCAGCCTGGCTGCCATGCTCACAGGTACCGTGCGGGGGGCAGCCAGCACTGCAGGGGGGTGCTGGGGCCACGCCGTGACCCCCCTGCCCGCCCCCAGCATCCCCCTGCTTCGTGCCCCCATCCACACACCTGGAGGAGGCCGTGGCTCTGCGCCGGCGGGCACTGCTGCACCCCAACGGGGACCACTTCACCCTCATCAACATCTTCAATGCCTTCCAGCAGCGTGAGCATGGGCAGGGCTGCGGGCGGGGGGCTGCACCCCTGTGGTGTCCCACAGACCCCTCAGTGTCCCCTGCACCCCTACGGCTGTCCCACAGCTGCCCTGCGTGGCCCCTGTACCCCGGCAGGCACCCTACAGCCCCCTCACCTGTCCCCAGCCTGGCCACACGAGGGTCTGGGAGGGGGACAGCCTGGTCCCTGTCCCTGGTGCAGGGAGGGAATGCAGCTGGCGGGAGCTGTGCCAGCTTCTGTAACCCCTGAGCCCCCAGCCCTCTGAGGTCTCTGCTCCCCCCCTCCCCATCCCTGTGTCACTGGCACCACTGTCCTGTCCCCATGTCGCTGACTTTGCCATCTAATTCTTGTCGCTGTATCACTGACCCTGCTGTCCCATCCCTCTTCCCATGCTGCCGACCCCACTGTCCCATCCCTGTCCCCACCCCACTGACTCTGCTGTCCTGCAGACGCCGGGGACGAGAGCTGGTGCCGGAAGCACGGGGTGGGCGCGGAGGGGCTGCGCCTGGCGGGCACCGTGCGCGCCGAGCTGCTGGAGGTGATGCGGCGCATCGAGCTGCCCGTCTCACCGCCCGCCTTCGGCTCTGACGCCAACGCCCTCAACATCCAGCGGGCCCTCATCTCCGGGTACTTCCTAAGGTGGGTCCAGGACTGTGGGGGGCTGCGGTGGGCCGTGGGGGGTGTGCCAGCCACCCCGCTCCCTCCTGCTCTGCTCCCAGGTCGCCCGTGACATCGATGGCTCTGGCAACTACGTGATGCTGACACACAAACACGTGGCACACCTGGCCCCCGCCTGCGGGTACCTGCTGCGGCCACCCCCCCGCCGCCTGCCCCCCTGGGTGCTCTACCACGAGTTCACATCTCCCAGGACAACTGCCTGCGCGTGGTCTCGGAGATCCAGCCCCAAATGTGAGGGCTTGGGGACGGGGAGGGACAGGGCCCTCTGGGGGGTCCCCGCTGCTGCCTGACCCCCTGTCCCCATAGGTTGGTGGAGCTGGCCCCCCAGTACTACCTGAGCAACCTGCCACCCAGCGAGGGCCGGGACCTGCTGATGGAGCTGCGGGGAGAAGGTGGTGGCGACAGAGGATGCGCCAGCGGGGCCGGAGCCGCTGGAGGAGGCGGCCGGACGGGAGGCTGTGAGGGGGACGTCTGTGTCCTGCAGTGAGCCGGAGCACCAGAGCCCCAGCAGGGGCTGTCTGGGCTTGGCTGTGACACTGGAGATGGGGGAGCCCTGGAGGGTCCCTGGGGGGGCCGTGCGGCTGCAGGGGCTGTCCCTGGCCCCAGGGAGGTGTGGGCACGACCGGGCACGGCCCCAGCGCTGCACCGCGGGCAGTCGTGGGCCAGCGGCCGTGGGGCCACCCGTGGCACCTCAGAGCACGGACTGGGGAGTGCTGGCCCCGGCCAGGGAGTTGTGTGGGCCCTCCCCACCGGGCTCCTTCCCCCTGTCTTTTCCCAGGGTTCTGCTGGGGTGGAGGCACCGCTTGTCCTGCTGCCCCCACGCCTAGGGCCGAGGGCCCACACACGGGTCCCTCCTGTATAAAGTTTTGTGACCTTTGCTCCTGGTCTCGTGTCCGTGACTGCAGCCGAGGGGTCCAGCTGGAGTGGGGTCTGTCCTGCTGTGGGATATCACCGAGGGGTCTGACTGGGACAGGCTCTGTCTCTGCTGCTCTCTCTGGGGAGTTTCTGTCTGTGAGGCCTCGCTCCCCTCCCACCTCTGTTTTGAGTGTCATGCTGGGTCCCCAGCCACGCTGAGGTCTGAGGGCAGCCCTGGCCTTTTCACCGGGGCTTCCCTTCCCTAGTTGTGGTTCTTCTGCAGAAGCCAAGGGGAAGCTGTGGCCAGCGAGGGGGGGTGAGCAACCCCCTAAACGTGCTGCCAGTGCCTCCTCCCCCAGCATGGGACAGGGCATGGGTGCACCCCCAGGCGAGGTGCCCGCCCTCCTCCCTCCCCTCTTGTGGTCCCCCCTTCCAGCCTCAGGATCCCCTACAGCCCTGGCACTACAACCAAGGGTTGAGCCTCTGCCTGGAGGGTCAGGGGTCCTGGCTCCCCCTTCCCTCCCCTCAGCCCATGCACAGGGGCTTGACTCTGCTCAGGAAGGGGCCTGGAGGCTCTACTGCCTTGTGCTGGCCACAGAGACTCGAAAGGTGAGGGCTGGGCTCCCCCAAGGCTCCCGCAGCCCCCACTTCCCCTTTGCTTTCTAGGAGCCCCAGAAAGTACATGAGCAGGCACAGTGCTCCCCGTCCCGGGGCCGGGGCTGCCCTGTGCCCTCACCCTGGGCTGGCAGTGGTTGCAATGACAAAGGAGGGTGGCTGGTGGCCACAGTGTCCTCTGTCCCTGCGACCCCATCCCTGTACAGCATCCCATGGGATGTGCAGTGGCCCAAAGAGGGGAGGGAAGGGACAAGACAACCTGTGTTGTGGCCCAGACAGCAGGGCCCAGCCCCTCTCCGGACCTCAGGGGCCAGCGCTGATGGACCTCAGATGGTCCCGCCAGACTGCTGATGGTCCCACCCCACGGCAGGGTGCTGTGGGGGCTCTGTGGGGCATGTGGTGACGTGCAGACCCTCAGGGTGGTGCAGGGGCTCAGGAGGAGCCCCCTCTGGGGGAGCTGGGACCACCCAGGACCCCGGCACTGTCCTGTGTGCCCCTGCTGACCCTCGCCTGGCTGTTCCTGGGGTGACCCGTCCTCCAGCGGTCAGGGCAGGGCAGCAGGTGCTGGTGACCCCTGCCTGGGAAGTACCAGCGGTGAGTCCTGGGGCCGGGTGGGTGGGGGGGCTGAGCATGGCTCCCACACAGCTTCTCTCCACTTCTGAGAACTGTGATGCTGCTGTGGTTGCACCTTGGGGCACCCCCGTGGAGTCCAGCCCGGTATAAATCCACAGCCCCCGGCCCTGCCGTGCCCACCGGAGCCACTGGGGCAGCAGGCGCAGAGGTAGGCACAGACAGGAGGGTGGGGGGGCCCGGGGTGACTGGGGGATCTCGGGGGTGTCCTGCTCGGGGCTGCTGCTCCCACGGCCAGGGACTCTGCCTTTGGTGGCCCTGCTGGCTCTACCCCTCTCCCAGGGTACGTCCAGCCCCCCACCCGGGGCTGCCCTTCCCTACCCTTCTCTTCCCCTTCCCCTCCCAGATGCTGGGGCTGGTGGGGTTGGTGCTGTGCCTCGTGCCCGTGGACACCCTGACTGCCTTCCCCCCAAAGTGTGAGTGCTGCTGCCCCCGGGCCCGGGGGAGGCCTTGGAGGGGGAACCTCCCAAGGGAGGGGGCTGCAGGACCTCACACGATTGGAGGGAGCAAGGGTTATACCCATCCTGCATCCCTCTGATAGGGGTCAGACAGCTCTGCTGAGGGGGTTTTGAGAGAGGGCATGAGGGTGATAGGGGATGGCTGTGGGGTGAGGGAGAGGGTGGGGGTGGATGTGGGGGATGGATGGAGCAGGTGGGAATGGATTTGGGGGTGCAGGAGCAGGGAGATGGATGTGGGGTGATGGTACAGATGGGAATGGATTTGGGGTGCAGATCAGGGTGGGGGACCATGGGGCAGGATGGCTGAAGGGCACCCAGCCCCGTGCTGGTGCGAGGACAAGCTGCCCCCAGCACAGCCCATCTCTACCCCCAGGCTCTGCCTCTCACCTGCAGTCCAGGTTGGGGCAGCTGAACGAGGACGTGGTGGTGCAGTGTGACACGTTGGAGCCGCACGTCAGCTGGACACTGAACTGGGGAGCAGGAGCCATGGCCGAACTGAGGCTGAGGGCCGGAACCTCACCATCCTCGGCTTAGACTGCCGGCCACGGGCAACTACAGCTGCTGGCTGGCCCTGTCCTGCTGGACACCACCTACGTGGTTGTCAGCGGTGCCAGTAAGGAGGGACATGGCTGGGAGAGCCAGGGCAGGGGGTGTGATGGGGTGCAGGGCCGGGGGGCAGGCTGGGGACCCAGAGCTGCTCATGTGCTGTCCATGGGGCTGCACCGGGCAGGGCTTTGGGGCCGGGGGAGCCTCACCAGAGCTGTGCAGGGAGGGGGCATTGCTCCCAGCCCCACACCCCCTGAACCCCCCTCGGCCCCCCAGACGAGGAAGAGATCAACGTGTCCTGCCAGGCTGAGTCCTACCACGGCTCCTTCCACTGCTCCTGGCCTGGGCCCCCCTCTGGGCGTCTTCCGTGCCCGCCTCACACGCAGGTGGGTGTCCTGGGACCTCCCAAACCCACCCAGCCCCTCGGCCACCCAGCCCTCACACCTGCTCACACCTCCCTCCCCGCAGCGATGGCTCTGTGGGTCCGTGGGTGCCAGTGGCCGGGGGCCACGGCCGGTTCAATGCCAGCCTGGCTGACCCCTCGTTCTGCCCCTTCGGTGAGGAGCTGCATCCGCTGTGGCTGCACCTGGAGGGCTCTCAGACACCTCCTACCTCAGCCTCTCCAAGCACTTCTTCCTCCGCGACATTGGTGAGCTCAGGGCAGCAGCAGCCCGAGGGATGGGGACGTTCAAGGGGCACTGGGGGCTCTGAGGGGGGCTGAGCCCCATCCTGAGCCCCCCATGCCCGCAGTGCGTCCCCGACCCGCCCCAGGAGCTGACCCTGCGGTGGCAGGGGGAGCAGCTTCACCTGGCCTGGCACCCCCAGCCTCCTGGCAGCGCCCCACGTCCTACTTTGTGCTGCTCTACCATCTGCAGTATGAGCTCCCCAATGGCACCCAGGTAATGGGGGTCCCTGCCCAGCCGGACCCCACACGCGCCCCCCCTGCCCCGTGTCCCCCCCCTGCCCCGTGTCCCCCCCCTGCCCCGTGTCCCCCCCCTGCCCCATGTCCCCCCCCTACCCCGTGTCCCCACCCTGCCCCGTCCTGGGCTCTTCCCTGTCCCGGGGGGCATTGGGAGCAGGGGACCTCTCTTGCAGGTTCAGCCCTGGCCCCCTCCCCACTCCACTGCTTCTCTCCTTGAGGCAATGAATTGTCACCCCTGGCTGTCACCTCTGCTCCCCCCCAGCTCTGCCCCCCCACTCCTCTGCAATGGCTTCCCCTACCCGAGGACCTGCCCAGGCCATGACCTGCCCCCTTTGCAGGTTGAGCGGTTCGTGGAGGGTGTGGAGGAGACAGAGGTGCAGGTGGGTGCACGGCGGGTGCGCATCAGCTGCCGGGACCCCTACAGCCCACCTGGCTTGGAGCCCCTGGAGCCCCTGGCAGGACCTCAACACACCACGATAACGCTGGCTCTGAGCACGCTGAACCCCATGCACAGACATCTCCTTTCCCCAGCACCCTTTCCCTCCCCTCCACAAACCTCCAGGGGCACACCTGGGGCTGGAGGAAACCCAATGGGGACAGCCACAGTGGGACAGGCACCAGCACCCACCTTGCTCTCCCTTGTACTGCTCAGAAAAGGCTTTTTCCCTTGTTAAAAGGGGTTTTTTTCCCCCTATTAAAGCGCTGGGCTTGACTCTGTTACCACAAACCCTAGTCTGTGTCTGTGTGGATAGGGGGTGCTGGGCCCCCACAACTCCCCAGAGGGCTCCTGGCCTGTGTAGGGCTTTGCCCTGGGATCCTTCTGTATGACTGGAACAGGTTCCCTACTTGAGCCAGCCCAGCTCATGGACAGCCCAGGTGGAGGGTCCCCACAGCCCTGCCCAGCTATCCATAGGTGTCCTGGACCCCCTAATCCTCACTGATCCCCCTAATCCTCACCAACCCCCACAGAAGTGGGGCAGCATCCTCAGTCTCAGGGGCAGCACCCAGGGGGCAAGTCCTGAGGGGCAGCACCTCATTCCCACGTCCTGGGGAGCAGGATCCTGTCCTGATCCCAGGAGCACCAGTCCTAGAGCAGGAGGTGGTCACAGCACCAGTGGAGGGGGCAGGGGTCACCCGACAGCAGTGGGGGGCTCAGCTCCCCCTGGAGCTGTGGCCGAGCCCCCACGATGTGCCCCCTCGGTGCTCGGGAGGGTGCCCAGCCCAGGGTGAAGGGCTGCACCAGGCGGGATGGAGCCCGGGCCCCACCCCTGAGCTCCTCCCCTTGGAGCCCCCCCGGGCCTCTGCTCTGCCACAGACCCCCGGAGCGCAGAGGGTGCTCCTGGCCGGGGTCCTGCCCCCTGCCCCCTCCCACCCCCCAAGACGGGTCGGCTCCGGGTGATGCCACGGAGCTTTATTGAGGTGCTTCCCGCGGGTCTGGGCCGGGACCCCCACCCCAGAGAGGCTGGTGAGTGTGTGGCCCCACGAGCGCTGCCTCCCGGGGGTCCCAGGACAGGGGGCAGGCGGGGCACAGGAGTCTGGGGCCCGTGGCACGAGGGGGCAGAAGGACCAAGACTCCGTGAGTCCAGAGGGGTCCAGAGGGTCCGAGGTACCACGGCCCGAGGTCGGGGGTCCTGGGGCACAGGAGTCGAGGGTCTGGGGCTCGGTGGAGGGACCGGGTCCGGTCACAGCGGGACAGGGGGTCTGGTTGTAGGGCTGAGGGTCCGGTCACGGTGCAGGGGGTCTGGTGGTCACGGCGGGTCCGGTGATGGGACCGGGGCTTCCAGGACTCCGATCATGGCGGGGCCAGACCGCCAGGCGCAGCTCCTCGCTCTCCAGCATCTCCCTGGAAGAGAAGGCCGGGCTGAGCCCCGCGCTCCCCGCGCCCCCCGCGCCTCCCCCCGCGTACCGGTACGCGGCGGATCTCCGCCCTCCAGCGCCATCCGCAGCCGCAGCAGCGCCGGTACTCCCGCAGGCACCGGGCCATCTCCGCCTCCGCCGCCCCGATCTCCCGCTCCAGCTCCGCCACCCGCTCCTGAGCCGGGCCGTCAGCAGCGCCGAGACCGCGGGGCGACCCCCGGGACCCGCGGCAGAACATCCTCCCCACAGGGACCCCCAGCCCGACCCCCGCCCCGCACGGACCCCCACCCGCGATCCGAACCCCGCCTAACACGGACTCCCGGGATCCCCGGCCCGGCCCCCGCCCCGCACGGACCTCGGGATCCTCAGCCCCACACCGACACCCCCCCACACGGACACCCCAGCCCCCCGCCCCCGCCCAAACACCCCCATGCCATCCCTCGCCCCCTCCCGCTGCCTCCCCGGGCCCTCAGCTCCATCGGGACCCCCCGACCCGCCCCTCCCCATCCTCCCCCTTCACCCCATCCCTCCAGGCATCCAGCCCCGACACCACCCCTCCCCCTCCCCAAAACATCCACCCCCTCCTCGCTCCCAGCCCCCCGTTCCATCCCAGCCCCCCAGGCACTCCCCGACCCCCTCCCATCCCGCACCTGGTACTTGGCCAGCTCCCCGCTCCGCCGGTCCCGCAGCCCCTCCAGCTGCCGGTGTAACGCACCCACCGCCCCCCGCAGCGCCTCCACCTCGGCGGCTCGGGCTCGCAGCAGCCTCCGTAACCGGCAGCCTCAGCACGGGCGCGGAGAACCGCCTCGCCGCCGCCGCCCCACCGGCACCGGGGCCGGCCCTCAGCCGCGCTCATCCCGGTGGTGATGCTGTTCCCACTCCCCCCCGCGTCACGGAACAGCAGCCAATCCCGCGGTACCGGCTGTCCGGCTCCTCCCGCAGCAGCGGAGGTGGGGGGCCAGCAGCAGCCTGCCCCCAAAAGTGGGGCAGGGTCGTGGGTAGCAGTCAGGTGGGGGGGCAAGGTCAAGTGCAGGGTCAAGGTCATCGTTGTTCTCCCCCCTTCCTCCCCACCATCATCACCAATCGAGGCCAGAGTGGGGCTGGAAGGTCTTGGGAGGGGAAAACCTCCACTTAGGGAGTCACTGGGGAGGGGGCACAGAGATTTGCCAAAGGAGGGGGGTTCAGCCCCTCTGCCCCCCACGAGTGTGCTGTGGTCACGAAGGCTCAGTCTGTGGGAGGTGATGGGGGTACCAGGGGGGAGTCAGGGGCTGGTTACAATCCACTGGCATAGGGAGCACCCCAAGTCCATGATGGGGGGGCCGTGGGGGCAGTCCGTGCCCAGGGAGCCGACAGATCGGTGGGTGCAGGGCCAGGGGCCCAGTCCATCAGTCCTGTCCCACCACTGGGGAGGAGCCAGAGTGGCCAAGTTCTTCATTCAGCATGGTGGGTACAGCTGGAAGCCGGAGGTGGCAAACTCCAGGATAAGGCAAGTGGTGTGGTGGGTGCAGACCCCACTGGGGGGGGCAGGTCCCAGCACCAGGAACGGGATGTCCACACTGTGCCCTGCTCCAGGTGGGGCTGGGGACTGTGGCTGCCCCAGCCTGACTCATGGAGCCGCTGGTGGTTGGCAGCAGGTCCTGACAGGGACCCCCAAGGAGCTGCCCTGGCACAGGGGACCCTGGGGTGGGGGGGCTGCAGAGCCCCGCAGGGTGTAGGGCCTGGCTGTGGGCTCCCAGGGGGTCCGAGCAGGGGGCTGCCCACAGCGGTGCTCCAGGTGGGATTTGGTAAAGCTTTGAGTCCAATTGCAGGGGCATGGCCACCCAGCCAGGGGGCCCAAGGGGCTTGTCAGTGGCAGGGAGGGGGCTGCCCGTGGGAGGCCCCAGGAAGCTGCAGTCCCCTCCCTGCTGCAGGCTGGGCTCCCACTGCCACCTCCCGGCACATCGGCGACACCCGGGGCCCTCACACCACAGAGGCCACCCCCGAGACCGATGTCACCTTGTTGTCCTCGGCCAGGGCTGGAGGTTCTGCAGGGCATAGAGCGAGGAGTTGTGCATGCAGAGCGGGTCCTGCGGCAGGGGGCTGCGCCAGGCTCTTCTGGAAAGCCTCCTGCTAGCAGGTGCAGCATCAGCCGGTTGGCCTGTTGCCGCTCCGCCTCGCGCATCCTCCGCCGTCTGACGCCTGCGGAGACCCACCGATGGTACAGACCACAGCTGGCCCGCCAGAGCTGCCCTGCAGCCCTGTCCCTTGTCCCTCAGCCCACCGTGGGTCAGTGTGGCACTGCCCTGCAGAGCCCTGTCCCTTGTCCCTCAGCAAACCACCGTGTGTCAGTGTGGCACTGCCCCGCAGCCCTGTCCCTTGTCCCTCATCCCTCAGCACCACCTTGTGCCGGTGTGGCACTCCCATGACACCATCAGACCTCATCCACTGGGCACAGGGGGATGCCACGGTGATGGGCATCCCATCCCTCCCCAGTCCAGCCCTCCTAGGATGGGGGGGCTTGGCCGACAGGAGGGGTGCAGAGCTGCTGGAGAGGATCCAGGGGAAGGGACTGCCAGAGGGGATGTGGGGTTGGGCTGCTGGAGGGATTGTTGGGTCGTGGCAGCTGCCCTGAGGCCATCGCTGTTACCTCCACTTGGTGCGGCGGTTCTGGAACCAAGTCTTGAACTGGCATCCGTCATCTTGAGGGGCCTTGGCCAGGGTGGCACGCTCGGGCCGAGGGCCAGGTACTTCTGCCGTTGGAAGCGCTTCTCCAGCTCGCAGATGCTGCACCCGGGAGAAGGACGTCCGCGGCTTCTTGCGCTTGGGCGGTGTCCGGTTCTGGTACGGGTGCCCGATGCGTCGCGTGGCCGTGAAGGGTGACAGTGCGGCTGTGGGGAGAGTGGGATGATGGGGGGCTCCTGGGGGAGCTCCAGCAGATGCAGGCAGAGCAGGAGCACCGAGGGGATGCTGGGGAGCTCTGGGGCCATGAGGACAGGGAGCTCGGGGAGGAATCATGGCCATGAGGAGCTCTGGGGGGCCATGGATGGGGAGCTCCAGGAGGCCACCAGTGCTGCTAGGGGAGAAGAGGAGAGGGGGACACCCTGAGTCATCCCTACCTGCTCCCCCGGGGCAGCTCAAGAGGTGGTTCAAGGGAGGACCCTTTTCCACCGCACAACCACAGCATGATCGCTCCCCAGCCCAGTGGTGGGCACCAGGACGGGGCAGATGGGCTTGCTCTGGTCACAGGGCTGATGCAGGACAGTCGGCTTCTGGCTGCCCAAACCCACCCTCCCCACACAGCAAGCCCTGCCGCGAGGAGCCTTCGTGACACTGCAGGGTCTGCCCAGCCCTCCCGGCAGGGGGTGGGACCCCAGCCATGTGTCAGGAGGCAGATGGTGTCTCCCTCCATTCCTGGCATCTGCCTCCATGTGCCAGCAGTGCCCGGGCTGACCAATGGCAGCTGCCGAAGTGCCAGGGGCCGGGGAAGGGGTTGTCCCTTCCCAGAGGAGGTGTGAGCCAGCCCTGACTAGGCCAGTGTGCCGCATTCCCGAATCGAGCTGGAGCCAACAGCTTCACGGCAGCGAAGTGGTGCAGGGGGAAGGTGAAGGTTTGGCAGGGTCAGCACCCAACACCCACTGCCCTCCCGCTCCAGTAGCAGCCATGGCCAAACCATGGCCCCATGGCCCTGTGGCACCACAGCCTTATGGCACCTTTGTGGCAACATGGCCATCGCCAGGGCCAGCATGGGCGGGGCTGCACAGTGGCCGGACCAAGGGTGACCGTGGGCCCTGGGCCCCCATGGCACAAGGACAACAGGGCACAGGCCACAGCACCCCGGGGACCTCCTGACAGACCCTCCCTCCCACCCCGCCCAGGAGGCCGCCTGCCCGCGGCGGGGGCGGACACGGTTGACGCAGGTGGAGCCGCGCAGTCGGGGGACGGAGGCCCCCGCGCCCCCTCCCCGCAGGGCGGCCCCTTGCCGGGACCAGATGCCGCCCGCCCGCAGCCCACCCCAAGGCCAGCGCTGAGTGATGGCTGCGGCTGAGAGACCCCGTACTGGGAGGGGCCGCCCCGTCCACCCTCCGCTGGCGCCAGGCAGGAGACAAGGACGTCACCCACCACCCCTGCACGGGGACGGTGCTTGCTTCGTCACCGCTGCGATGGCGGGGCGGGCCGGGAGGCGAACACGGCTCTGCTGGCACCCGGGTGGGACCCCCACAGTCCCCAGCCTCCCACCCCACACCACCCCATCACCCCGTGGCTGGTGCTCGGCCCCCAGCCCCACACGGCCCCCGGCCTCGTCCCCACACGCGGCCGCGCCGCAGACGTGGCAGCGCCGCCATCTTGGGCGGGAGCCGAGCCGAGCCAGGCTGGGGGTCTCGGCACCCACACAACGGCCCCGGTGCCCGGGACCCCGACCTGAGCACCTGCTCCTCTCCTCGGAGGTGCAGCAACCAGTATCCTGCCCATCACTGGTGCTCAGCACTCAGCACGGGCTCGCCCCCGCCCCACCGGGAACCCCTCACCGCCTCCCTGACACCTTTGTCGCTGCTGCTCACCCCGGCCCCAGAACAGGCCCACCCTGGCCTCTCCACAGCACCGGCACCCTGCGTTCTGCACCAATTCCTGCATGTGCTGGTCTGGGGATTCCCATCCCCACACATCCCCCAGACAGCCCCCCCATCACCCCCATTCCTGGGCTCACGGGTCTGGGGCACCCCGCTCCATACACAGACAGGCTTTGTCCTGCGGTCCCATGGCAGGTTCCCCCCACTCCACACACCTGTCCCCACCAGACCCCTCATCACAATCCCACTCCCCACAGAGCCCCCACCCCGCTCCGCGCACCAAGAGAGCTCCCACCCCGCACCCTGCAGAGCCCCACACCCCGCACCCTGCAGAGCCCCCACCCCACCTCCCCGGCAGCCTCCCCTTTACAATGGGACAGGGTCAGCACGCGGCGACCCCCGGACCGGGGAAGGGACCGGACACAGAGCACAGCCCGAGGCCGGAGCCCGGTGGGACCCTTCAGGCGCCGCCCGGAGCCGCCGGACCCTGCTCGGTACCGCGGTGGAGCCGCCGGACCCTGCTCGGTACCTGCGGTGGAGCCGCCGGTGGCCGCGCCAGCCCCCAGTCGCTCCCGCGGGCCCCGACGGCGGCAGGCGAGGACCGGGTGCGGCGGAACCGGCGGAGCTCCCGGTCCCCGCCGTGCCTGGCCGGTCCCTGCGCCCGCCCCGACCCGCACCGCGCCGCGCGCCCGCCGCGCAGCACCGCCCCGACGGAGCCCCCCGGAGCCGCCGGTGTCGTGTGAGCCCCGGAGCCGTCAAAAAGCCGCCGGTAGCAGTCCCGCCCGCTCACCTGAGAGCCGGTCCTTGGCGATGCGGCGCGTAGTCTCCATCCAGGGGAAGGTGAGCCCGGCAGCGCGGGCCCCGGCGGCGGCGCGGCGGGGGCGGCGGGCGGCGGAGCGGGCGCGGGCCGGTGCGCCGGGACGCGGATGACCCCGGCGGGCGGCGCGGCGGGCGCGGGGGTCACGTTCACGCTCACGTTCATGCTCATGTTGAGGTTGTAGGAACCGAGCGGACCGGCGGGGCCGTACCCGCCGCCGTACAGCCCGTAGTCGTGCTCTGCGGCCGCCCGGTGCGGCCCCGCGGGCTCGGGGCCGCCCAGGATCTGATCGATGCCGAAGCTGATGGGCTCGTGGGGCGCGGGGGGACCCGGGCCGCTGCCCTCCCGCTCCATCGCGGCCGCACTCAGAGCCGGCGGGGCGCGGGCATGGCCGGGGGGCGGCGGGGGCGGCGGCGAGGGCGGTCGCGGGGGGTCCGGTGCGGTGCAGGACGCGGTGCAGGGTACGGGTGCGGGGCAGCTGCCGGGTGCGGGGCGGGTGCCCGCTGCGGGATGGGTGCCGGGTGCGGGTGCAGGCTCGGGGCAGGGTGCGGGGCATGGCTCGCGGCCGCTGGCGGCCTCGGGGCGGGAGCGCGGGTGGGCTGCGGGCCCCGGCGGGACGCGCTTTTCTGCCCCTCTCCATCCGGACCGGCCGAACTCCCACCGCCCGCGCTCTGATTGGCGGCCGCGCCCCGTGATTGACAGCCCGGGGCCCCGCCCCCGAGCTCCCCCCCGCCGCTGCCACCGCCCCGGGCCCCCGCCGCCGCTCCGGACGGAGCGGATGGTCCCGTCGGGTCCCGAGCGCCCGCGCCCCCCCGGCCCCGGGACCCCCCTGCGCCCCGACGTGCCCGTACCCGTTCGTCCCGCCGAGGCGGCCGCCGGACCCTCCCCGGTCCACCGGAGCCGCCGCCGCGCACCGGGCAGCAGCGCGGCGCCTCTCCGCGCTCCCGCTCCACCCGCAGCCCCGTCGGGTCTTCCAGCCGGTCCTACCCCGCCCCGCCGGAGCGCACGGGGCGGCCCCGGGCCCGGCGCCGTTGTCCCGACCCGGAGCGCACGGAGAGGCCCCGCGCCCGCCGCTCTCGGGGCTCGCGGGCTCCGCACCGAGCCCGGTCCCACCGAGCCCGCCCGGAGCGGAGCAAACGGATCTGGCGGCCCCGGAGCCGCCGCGCCCGGTACGGGGACCTGGGGTTTGCCCCCACCCACCATTCCCACGGCACGGACCCATCCCGAGGACACGGATTCTAGTCCCCTCGAGCTGCTGTCGCCAGTTGCAGAAACCCCGGGGCACCGACCCCGCGCCCACTTGCAGTTCCTGGCCCATGCGGACTCGCTGTTCGGGGTGGTGGACCCCGAGGTCCTCCCGCTGCCGGGACCCCCCAGCCCCGCCGTTGCCAACGATGGACCCCGGTCCCCCGCCCTGCCTTTCCCGGTCACGGAGGCCAAGTCGGCCCCGCCGACGGGAGGTAACGGCAGCGGAGAGCGACGCGGGCTGGGCCGGGTCCTCCGGCGACTATCGCGACAGAGGCGCGGCGGCCCCGCGGGTGGGTCCCAGCGGTTCCCAGGCGGGTCGTAGCCCCGGGTCAGGATCTGGCTGGGGGGAGGGGGGGCCACCCGGGCACCCTGGCGCCACCGGTCTGGGGCAAATGACATTACGGGGGGCCTGCGCCTGTAAATCACGGCGGCACCGGGGGCTGCAGCTGCCGCACCGGGAGCACTGCACGCACCGGGGACACCCCGCATCCCAGCGGCACCAGGCACGCCCAGGGGCACCGGGGACACTGCACACCCCGAGGGCACCCCACACCCCAGGGGCATCGGGCAGGCCCAGGGGCACCGGGGACACTGCACACCCCGAGGCCACCCGACACCCCAGGGGCATCGGGCAGGCTCGGGTCACCGAGTGGTCTCAGACCCACCGCAGTGTCCCTGCACCCGCAGCTCCGCTGGGGCTACACGGGCACACTGGTGCCACCCCGGCCCACTGTGGCACCGGGCAAGGCCGAGCTGCCCTTTGCCATACTGGGGTCACCGGGGGAGCCCCGTGCAGCGGGTGTGGGTCCCCGTGCACCCAGAAAGGGAAGGGGGATGCAGCACAGGGACCCTGCCCTGTCGGGGCTGTGGCTTCCCAGTGTTCCTGGCTCGCAGCCTGGCAGGTTCTGGGACAAACACCCGGTGCTCCTGTTGTGGGTTTTCCACCAGGAGAGAGCCCCCAACAAAAGGGCTCGCTGTGACCCAATGGGTGCAGCCGGTGGCGGTGGCAGTGGCGGTGACAGCGGTGACAGTGACAGCGGCGGCAGTGACAGCGGCGGCGGGAGGAAATGGCCGGTGCCGGAGGAGGCGGCAGCAGGTTAATTGAACCCGGAGCAGGAGGCAGATGTTGCCATGCCCAGGGGCTGAAATCTGCCAGGCTGGGAGATGGATTGGGGGCTGTGACGGGGCCGGGGGCGACGCGGGCTCACCCGCGCCTGCCTGCACCGGGACCCGCCCCACGCCCACGGGGTCTGCAGGCGGCACTCCCGGCCGGAGCAGCCCCCCTGCCTAGCACCTTCCAGCAGCAAGGCCAGGGCTGTCCCAGCAGGTGCAGGGAAGGGCTGAGAGTGCTCAGAGAGTCCTGAGCCCCCTCCCACCCCAGCTGTGGGGGGTGCCCCTCAGTGTGACTGCTTTGTGCCACTGGCTCTGTTCACTCAGAGACCCGTGGACCACCAGAATGGAGGCCGTGTCCCTGTGTCTGTCTGGGGGTCCCCAGAGCCACTGTGAGGCCAGGCAGGGTCCCTGCCCCTGGAACCCCCCACTGTGCCAGTACAAACCCTTCCTCATTCCTTGGCCACAGCAGGGACCCCTACATCCTTGGTGTTGCCTCCTCCCACCCAGGGGGCTGGACTGGTGGTCCTCATTGGGCACAGGGGACGCGTCCCCATGTCAGGCAGGAACATGACCTGGCACCCGGGTGGCAGGGATGGCTGTAAGGGACACAGTGGAAACAGAGGCGCTTGCCCAATTCCAGGAGGGAATCGACCTTCGGCCACTGGGCACCAGGTCCTGCCACCGCCAGACCTGCACCAGCAGCCCCTCACCCCGGGCCCCCCAGGCCACCCCGACCCTCGGCACAGCCGAGCTGGGAGCAGGGGGGTCACACAGGGGGTCTGGGCCCCGCTCACCCCCCAAAGGGGCTCCTGCCAGGAGCTGCCAGGGCCCTTCGCCCTGTCCCCCACCATGACCCTGGAGCTGCCGGTGCAGTTGTGCAGCTTCGTGGTGACACGTCCCCGGTGCCGCCGTGCCGGTGGCCCCGTCCCCGACAGCGATGCTGTGGGCGCTGCTGCCGGAGCAGGGTGGCTGGGACAGGTCCCTGCCTGCCCCCGGTGCCGCCGGCGGTCACCCCGGTGCCCCGACCACCGCGGCGATGGCGTGGCGGGGACCTGGCAGGGCCCCACGTTCCCACCGGCCAGAGGCTGCCGAGCGCCCGCTCCCGCCCGCCCCCCCCCCGTAATCTCATTACCGCTGGACGTCCCCTTCTTCCTCCCGCTTCCCCCCAAACCCGCTGGCAAACTGGAGGGACAGTCAGCTCCTCTCTGGCTGCTGGGTTAATTCTGGGCTAATTAGATGAACCAGCCCAGATTGGATTACTTTAGCCTGCATTTGGTCCTCCAGTCCTTGGCTTGCGGCTCCGGGGAGCTGCTGGCGCCTCCTGCCTCAATCAGACACTTCTTAACCGCATGAAACACTCCGGTGCCCCCCGCCGCCCGCCCGCCGCGGGCGCCGGCACCCGGACAGGGTGCGCGGGGTAAGGCGGCAGCAGCCGGTGGGCGCGGTGCCCACCCCGACCCAGCCGACCCGGCGGGAGGGCTGGGATGGGGATGGATGGGGCCAGAATAGGGCTGGGGTGGATTCGGGATGGGGTCAGGAGGGATCGGGATGGGGTTGGTATAGGGCGGGATGAGGCCAGGACGGGATCCGTGTGGCCAGTGGGGCTCCCGTGGCCCCGATGGCCGAGTCGCCCGGCCGGACGTCACGGTGGCCCTTGGCGTCTGCGCGGTGTCCTCGGGGAGGAGCCGGTGCCACATGGATGCGGGGGCGGCTGCACGGTGACGCCAACCCCCGGCTGTGGGGGGCTGCTCCCCCTGGGGCGGGGACAGGGGGTCGAGGGGCCGGGCAGCCCCCGGCCCAGGGGTACCGGGGACCCGGACTGGGGGTGCAGCTGGGAGCAGGGTCAGAGAACTGGGGGGGCTGGAGGGGCTGCAGAGGTGCTGTGGTTGCACGTCTCTATCTGGGGGTGTCCCAGGGAGCCCCGCCGGTCGGGAGCACCTGCCATGGCCAGCTCCAATGCCAGTGGGGCAGCAGCCGAGCCCCCAGGCCTTCAGTGGAGTGAGGTCAGTGGGGAGGGGGATAGAGCAGGGGGCAGGAGGGGTACTGCAGGAGTGGGGGGCACACCTTGAGCTGCAGGACAGGCAGTTCCAGCCCCCTGATCAGTAGGGCCAGTGCCTCAGAGCCATGGGTAGGCACACCGGGACCCTCTCCCATGCTGGGTGCTCCTTGGGGTGCTTGTGTGCCCCCATCCCTACCTCCCCGGGGCCCAACACCAGCTGGGGGCTGCTGGGGGGTCCTGCCTGGCAAGGGCTGCGGTGACAGTGCTGCCCATCCCAGTGGGCTGGGTGCCCATCAGGGGCTGCCATGTGCCAGTGTCCAGTGGCCACTGACAGCCGTGTGCCGGTGGCTGGTGGCCGCTGACAGCCGCGTCGCTCAGGGCCTCGTTATCGAAGGTTAATTGGATTCTGTAGATGCACTCGGTGCATTAGGCAGGAGCTCAGTCCATGAGAGCCCCCCCGCCACCACAATGAGGACCCCTGCCCGCCTGCCAGGGATCCCTGCACACCCTATGGGGACCCCTGCCTGCCTGCCATGGACCTCTGCCCGCCTCACAGGGACTGCTGGGAGACCCCTGCCCACCCTATGGGGACTCCTGTCCATCCTGGAAGACCCACGCCTGCCTTGACAGGGTCCCCTGCCCACTCCCTACCAGCACTGCTGGGAACCCTTGCCCATCCCACCTGCCCTAAGGTTCCCCCACCTCCCCTGAGGAATCCCTGCCCACCTTACAGGAATCTCTGACCACCCTGGTGGACCCATGCCCACCCTGTCCAGCCCCCTGCCTGCCTTGCCATGGTTACACCATCCTCAGAGTGCCCATGGGGCCATGACCCAGCATGTGGGGCCAGTGTGGGGCTGGGACAGTGGCTCCAGCCATGGGGAGGCCAGGATGGGATCTCAGCTCTGGCCGTGGTACGGTGGTACCGACCAGGGTGGCCTAACACTGCTGGCCTGCACCACTGTGGTGATGAGCGAGTCTGGCCTCAGCCCAGCCCCAGCCCTGCTCCCACTGCGGTCACGAACACGTCCGGCCTCGGCCCAGCCTCGCTCAGCCCCAGCGAGGGGTCTGGCCAGGAAAGCCCCCGGCAGCACTTCCCAGAAGGAGCCGCCCCGGCCCTGCCGCGGAAATGGAGTTGGAATATCTGAGTAGGGCTAAGCTAAAAGCCTCAGCCCCACAGCCCCACGCGGCCCCGGCGGCTCCCACCATCAATTATTAACGGGGAGATGGATCCGCGGCCTTGCGCGTGCCCGGCTGGCGGGGGCGGCTCCGGGAGCACCCGGTGCCGGGACCCCGGCCCCGGGCAGGCACTCCGGCCCCAGCCCCGTGGGGCCCCTGCAGAGCCACTCACGGAGTCCACTCCTTGCCTGGCGGGGCTCCCGGTGCCGGTGCCATTGCCCGGTGCGGTGCCGGTGCCCAGTGCTGTGCCAGTGCTCATCAGGCAGCGGCAGAGAGCGATGCTGCCCCGCCGCGGGACCGCGCTGGCCCCGCTGTGACCCCCGCAGCCCACCGCCCCTCCCCGGATGGCTCCTGGCAGGTACAGATGGGGCCGGACCATCCCCAGCCGGGGTCACCGGCCCCCGCCGCACTCTCGCCTCCCCGGAGGGGCGGGCACGGGGTGGGCGGGCGGCGGGGCCGCGGTCCGCCCGGGGCGGGGGCTGGTCCCGCGCCTCTGCCCGCCGGCGCCCCGGTACCGGGAGGAGGGGCTCGTGCTGCTGCCGGTGGGGCGCCGGGGCCCGGCCACACGCGGTGCGCGGCCCGGGACGGGGGGTTGGCACCGGGGGACACCGGGCTCGGCCGGTGCCGCACGGGGCCAAGGCTGAGCCTCTCCGATCAGTCGGAAGGGGCCGAGCCAGTTCGGCCGGTGGGACTGGACTGGGCACACTGGGCTGACTGGGCGAGCTGAGGTGATGGCAGCACGTGCTCTGACCGGGACCGGGATCTACTACGACCAGGACCGGGACCGAGACCGGGATCGGGGCCAGGGCCGGGAGCAGGAGCCCCCGGACCCGCACTATCCCTGGCCGTGGCAGCCCGCGCAGAGCTGGTGACGGTGTCAGCAGGGCTGGCAGCGCGGCTCCGTGCCAGGAGCTCTGTGCCTTGGTGATGGGTGCCAGCCCGAGCCTGGGGTCCCGCCGTGGCCCCCTGCCCGTTCCCACTCCATGGTAAGCAGCAGCCTCCTCCCCGCCGCTTGGGCTTTGGTGCCAGGAGGGTGCCCAGTCCGTGAGGAGCCGTGTGGAGCTGTGGGGGGCACTGAGGGGCCGTGAGGGACCGTGGCGGTGCTCTCGGCTCAGCTCGGCTCCGCATTAGCGCGGCCGCTGCTTCCCCCGAGCCAACCCCCTGTTAGCACGGCTCCGACTGCGCCGGAGGGTCCAGCGCACCGGCACCCCGCATCGGACAGCGTCATCCACAACCCTGTCAGCACCCAACACCTGCCACCCCAAACGTCAGCACCCAGGCACCCCGACACCCCGACGCGCCAGCACCTCGATACCCCAGCAACACCCCAGCACCCCGAACAGCCAGTGCCATCCCCAACCCTGCCTGAACCCCGGCACTCCGAGCTGCCAGTACCAGAGTACTCCAACTCTGCCAGCACCCGGCATCCCAAACTGCCAGTGCCAGCACCCCGGCACCCCAGCCTGCGCCCCCGGACCCCCGCAGCCCAGTGCTGGCCCCCGCAGCCCAGTGCTGGCCCCCGCAGCCCAGTGCTGGCCCCCCCCCGTATCCCCCATTGCCCCCATCCCGCTCCCCCCGGGTCCCCCGCTCCGCGCGGCGCTCTGCTGCCCCCTGCCGGCACCACGCGCACGCAGCGCCCTCTCTGATTGGTGCGGCGGCTGCTGCCTGTCAAGAGAGCACCCCCTCGCTATTGGCCATGGCTATTAGGAACACCCTCCCCCAGAGCACGGCAGGTCCGGCGGCGGCGTCTCCCTGCGGGTCCCCCGGTCACGGACAAGTCTGAGGGGTCCCGGATCCCGTTCGCGGACCGTGGCTAGGAGTCACCACCGGGGCGAGCCCACGCTGCCCCACTCTACGCGACGCGCGGAGCACGCCGGGAGTTGTAGTCCCGTCGCTCGCCGCGGCCCCGCCCCGAACCCGGAAGTGCGCGGGGCCACAGGCGGAGGCGGCTCTAAGATGGCGTCGCCTCCTCAGGGGGCCCGATGGCCATCGCCATGCGGCTGCGGAACCAGCTCCAGGCCGTCTACAAGATGGACCCGCTGCGGAACGAGGCGAGCGGCCGCATCGGGAGGCGGGAGGCACCGGGAGGAGGCGGCGGCGGCAACGCCGGGGCCGGCGAGGGCGAGGGCGGAGGTGCCGCGGTGCCGCCGCTGGGGGCGCTGTGAGACCGAGGGGCGGGAGAGGGGGCGGGGCCTGGGAGAGGGGCGGGGCCAAGGGGCAGGGCCGGGCACTGGGCTGGGGGGACCCGCGACCCCCCAGGTCCCCAAAGTCCTGTTTTATGGCAAAATAAGCGAAGACGGAGGACCAGCCTCCCAAAATCTTGTTTTCTGGAGTAATGTAGGGAATATGTAGGGCCAGCCCCCCCCAAAATCCTGTTTTATGGCATAGTAAGGGAAGACGAGGGGGCAGCCCCCCAAAATCCTATATTCTGTCATAACTAGGGAAGACAGAGTGGCCTGCCTCTCAAATCCTGTTTCCTGACACAATAAGGAACAGCAGGAGAGCCTCTGTGAGCCGGAGGATTTCCAAGTGAAAGGATCTCAGGGGGCTCTGGGTGACGGGTGATGTGTCCCTGCAGGAGGTGAAGGTGAAGATGAAGGAGCTGAACGAGCACATCGTGTGTTTCCTGTGTGCTGGGTACTTCATCGACGCCACCACCATCACCGAGTGCCTGCACACCTGTGAGTGCCCTCACCTGCCCCCGGGGGGCGTGGGGCTGCACGCCTGTGATTGCCATGGGGTGCAGTCCCGGCCCCACCCCAACCTGTCCCTGTCCCCAGTCTGCAAGAGCTGCATCGTGAAGTACCTGCAGACCAGCAAGTACTGCCCCATGTGCAACACCAAAATCCACGAGACGCAGCCGCTGCTCAACCTCAAACTGGACCGGGTCATGCAGGACATCGTCTACAAGCTGGTGCCCGGCCTGCAGCACAGTACGGGGGGCAGGGGGCACAGGGGGGCACAGGGGGGCACGGCCTGCAGCACAGTATGGGGGAACAGGGGGGCACGACCTGCAGCACAGTATGGGGGGCACAGGGGGCACAGAGGGGCACGGCCTGCAGCACAGTACGGGGGAACAGGGGGGCACAGGGGGACACGGCCTGCAGCACAGTACGGGGGGCAGGGGATCCTGTAGGGATGAGGGATAAGTGCCAGGGCAGGGAGGGCTGTGGGGCTGGGGATACAGAGGGAGGGAGGGAGGGATGGGGATGTGGGAGGGAGAGTTGGGGGTGCAGTGGGAGGGATGGGGGCATGGCAAGGAAGGATGGGAGGCACAGGAGACACATGGTGTGGGCACTGGTACCCCATAGTGGAGAGGGAACATGGGAAGAGGTGTGAGGGATGGCAGGATCAGGGACACGTCTGTGAGGGACAGGGATGGGGATGGGGTGGGGACAGGGTACTGGATGGAGACAGGGTTGGGGACAGGGATAAGGTCCCCAACCTCTGGCAGGGGCTTGGTGCAGTGAGAGCATGGGAGGGCTGAGGGCAGCCAGGGACCCCCCTCGGGGGCACACAGGCCCCAGAGGTGTCCCTGAGCCACCTCTCACCCCCAGGTGAGGAGAAACGGATCCGGGAATTCTACCAGTCCCGTGGCCTCGACCGGGACACAGCCCAGCGGTGACGGTGGGCCAGGGGGCACGGGGGGGGCACAGGGGGGCACAGAGGGCAGCCAGCCAAGGTGCTGGGGCCACAGGGGGCTGACTGTGCCCCCCGTGTCCCCAGACACGGGGGGGGTGACCCCATGGGGCTCCCCTACAGCACCTTTGACCACTCACGTGCCCACTATTTCCGCTACGACGAGCACGTCTCTCTCTGCCTTGAGAAGCTGAGGTGAGTCCGGGGGGGCTGCAGCCTCTTGGCAGGGTGGGCAGGGGGCACTGGGCACGGCAGCACCCCAGGCCTCCAGCCCTGAGAGTGGACACGTGTCCCCTTCCCTTCCCCTTGCAGCTCCAGCAAGGACAAGCAAGGCCGTGCTGCAGGTGAGTGGGGGTCCCCACAGCCCCCCGCCGGACTCCCAGCCTTTGCCCCAGGGCTTGCCTGGGTCCCAGGGTTGTGTGGGGTCCTGGCAAGTGCACAGCCCACCGCCCTGCCCTGTCTCTTGCAGCAGAAGTACGTGAGGTGCTCGGTGCGGGCGCAGATCCGGCACCTGCGGAGGGTCCTGTGCCACCGGCTGGGGCTGCCCCTGCAGCACGTGAGTGGGGTCCGGAGGGGTCAGACTCGGGGGTGGTCCTGGCCCCAGGGGGATCCCAGCCCCCCTGACACAGCCCCCTGTGCAGGTGCAGATCCTGTTTGACAACGAGCCCCTCCCTGACCACATGACGATGAAGCAGCTCTGGCTCTCGCGCTGGTTTGGCAAGGTGGGCTTTGGGGGGCGGCAGCCCCCGGTTTGGAGGGGGGCTGGGTGACCCTCCTGGGGGGGCTCAGGGCAGTGCTGGACGAGGGGATTGAGCATGATTGATGTCAGTGGCCACAGTGGTGACCCAGGGGGTCCTTGGCCCCAGGTGTCAGGGGATGTGGAGTCCCTGAAGGGCTTGGCCATGTTCAGGGCACAGCCCTGGGGGAGGGCCCCGCTCCAGGCAGGGGTCCTGGGCCAGGGTTTGGAGTCCTGGGCTGGGATTTGGGGGTCACTGTCCCAGGGGGATCCTGGACTGGAGTTTGGGGTCCCTGTCCCAGGGTGCAGAACCTGGGCTGGGGTTTGGCATCCCTGGGCTGGGGTTGGAGGTCCCTGCCAGGGGTCCCCCAGCCCTGACCCCCCCATCCCACAGCCTGCACCCCTCCTGCTGCACTACAGCATCAAGGACAAGAGGAGGTAGGGGCAGGGGTTGGGTGCTGCCCCCCCCCAGTGCAGCCTGCTCCTGCCCCCCATAACTTATACCACCCTTCGAGTTTATTTTTGGAATAAAATTGTGGAAAACCCCTCCGAGTCCCTGATCTGTCTGGAGGGGCTGGGCTGGGTTTGGGGTGGGAGGCTCTGGGGGCCCCCTCAGTACCAGCACCTCCAGGAGCAGGGGGGCTGCATGGGGGAGGCAGTGCCCCCCAGGTGGGCTCAGCTGAGGGTGTGCTGAGCCATGGGCTGCAGTGTGGGGGCTAGGGGTGCACCGTGGGCAGTGGGGCTGTGATGGGGGCTGGAGGGTTGCAGCTCCCTCCTTCCCCATTCCCCTGCCGTGCAGGGGGGTCTCACAGCCCCTCACCCCCGAGCAGATCGATCCCTGTCACGGCTGCCTGGTGCGTGTCTGGCCCCCGCGGGCCCCCCGTCCTACATAATGAGCCATAACAAAGTCATCGGCCCTTTGATTGCCAGGGTGTCTCGCGGCCCCCCCCCCCGCCCCACACGGCCCTAATTACCCCGGGACAATATTCCGCCATCTGGATCTGCAGCCACGGGCACAGCTGCGGGTGGGGGTCCCGGGGATGGGACCCGCGGTTACGAGGCCCGGTGCTGCGGGAGGAACGGCTGCCGGATCCCGGTGATCCCGGTGATCCCAGTGCTCCCGGTGCTCCCGGGAGCGCAGATCCGGAGTGGCCCTGGCCGCGGCACACGGCTCGGGCCGGGTGATGGGCACCCTCGGGGGGGCGGCCCCCGCTCCTTCCCCCCGGCGCGGTGGTGACAGTACCGGCCGGGCCGGGCGGCTGTCGGGGGTCACTCCCCGCCCTCGCCCCCCCGAGCCGGGCATCCCGTCCCGGGGTGGGACCCCCCGGCCTCGGTGCACGTGGCATCGGGTGCCTGTGCCCACCCCCGGGGGTCGCGCCGTGGCCCGTCCCTCACCCCCCCCGCGCCGGGATCCTCGCCCGGGACCCCCGCCCCGCCGCCGCTGCTGCTGCCGCGGGATCCGGTTACGGCCCGGCCCGGCCCAGCTGTCGGCCATCGCTCAGCGGGCGGGGGCGGCCGGGAACCCCCGCCCAAAGCCCCGCAAGGACGTGCGGGACGGGGTCCCCAATGAGGCTGGAGGGGCGGGGGAGAGAAACTGGGGTCCCAGCCGGGAGGGGGGGATGGGGGTGCGGAATGGAGGTTCCAAATGAGGTTGGAGGGGCAGGGGAGCAGAACGGGGGGCTCAGTGAGGGTGGAGGCTTGGATGGTGTCCCAAACAGAGCTGGAGGGGTGGAGGAGCAGGATGGGGGTCCTAGATGGAACCATAGGGATTGGGGTGCAAGACTAGGTTTGCAACTGAGGCTGGAGGAGGAGGTGCAGGATGGGGGTGCGGGTGGGGGTCTGAACCAAGGCTGGCTGTGGGGGAGTGGACGGTGGGTGGACGCAGGGATGGTGAATGGAGGGATGTGACGGACAGACGGATGCCGGGGTGGTGAGGCGGGGCTGTCCTCATGTCTGTCAGCATGGCTCTGGCAGCCAGTTACAGACGGCAGAGAAGCCCCCCAGAGCCCCCCACGCCCCCCAGCCCTGCACCCCCTCCCTTATCAGCGCCGGCCCTGGAGGCCTAATTCAAACCAACTGCGGGCTGACGTTGGTAAATGAGCCCCCCGCCCACGGCCTGGCCCCAGCGCCTATGGGGGCTGCCCTGGGGGGGGAGATGAGAGCTGGGGGTCCAGCGGGGCAGGGCAAGTGCTGGGAGGGGGTCCTGCACCCCCGAGCTGCAGTCAGGCCAAAGGCCCTTTGATGTGCCCCTGCCCCGTCATGCTCCAAGGGGGCTAATGGCCCCCGGCTCCAGCCCGGCAGGGAGGGAAACCTGAGCCCCCCATCGCCCTGTCCTTAATCTGGGGGGCAGTGGGGGTCCTCAGCTCTACCTGGCAGGACCCGGGCATGGCATGGACCCCCATGACCGGGTGACAGGACCCCCAGGAGCTCCTCGGCCATGTGGGACCCCCAGGGCTCCCACTGGGGATGGTCCCAGGCTGGAGGGTCCCAGTATCTGGATAGGAGGATGGTGACATGGGGATCCTCTGGCCATGCCAAGGGGCTAGAGGTGCAGTACTGGGGGGGCTCAGCAGGAGGGACCCCTCAGAGGACCTCTAAGCCCCCTGACCCCCACAGCCCTGCAGCTGTTGCGCCCCAGGGCCACTGCAGAGTGCCAAGGTGGGGCGCAATGGGGGCACAACACAGCCCAGGGGGACACAGCATCAGCCCTCCCTCCTATGCCAGCATCCCCAAGCGCTGCCCCCTCCTGCCCCTCATTGGGGACTGTCCCTGGTCCCCTCTAAAGCCCCACATAACCCCGCCCCATGGGCACTCACTCTGGGAGTTCCACTCACCCCCAGCCTCTGCCCTGTCCTGGGGATGGGCATGGGGACTGGACCCCAGGCTGCTGAACCCCCCCAGCTGCACTGTGGCCACCACACTCCAGTGGCACCAGCTCCAAACGGCCCTGACAGAGACAGACGAGCAGCCGGCACCTTCACACCCCATTGCCGGCTGAGGGGCAAAGCCCGGGGTCCTGGGGGGCACCGGGATGGGTGGGATGGGCTGGGTGAACATCACAGGGACATGTTACACGGTATTGCCCACACCCCAACCTCCTCCTGCCCTACTGCCCACCCCAAGGTACCCACCGGGTCTGTGGTGGCACACAGCCTTCCCCGTGGTGCCCATCCCATCCCATCCCGTCCCATCCCATCCCGTCCCATCCCGTCCCTATCCCCATCCCCAGTCCCGGTCCCATCCCCACTCCATCCATCCCACCCCATGCCCAGCGGTGCGTGGCACAGGCACGCTGCTCCTGGCTGTCACGGCGGGAATGAGCCGGCGCGGGGACGTTCCCGTAACGAGGCGCCGGTGAGGCTGATGAGAAAATCCAAACGCAATTTAATTCCTGTCACCGCCTGAGCGGCTCTAAATGACGCCGGGGGGTTCTGACGGGCCCACGCTGGCCCCCCCGACCCGCCCGGCCCCACCACGCTGTTCCCTCCTGACCCCTGCCGGCCTCCCCAGCCCCCCCTTCCTGCCCGCTTCCCGCGGATGTGGGCACCGGCGCTGGCACCGGGATGCCCGGCGGCGCGGGAAGGGGGCGGGGGGCACCTTCCTGCGGACGGAGGGGTCGTGGTGGAGCCTGGGAAAGTGCCGCCCCCGGGACCCCAACACCCTCCCCCAGCCACCCGGGGGACACCGGGAGAGCTGGGAGCAGCCCTGGCTGGCAATGGGAGCAGCCGTGGCACCCGGCCATGGTACCTGGCCCTGCTGCCAGCACCCACAGGCCCCCACCACCCGGACCCCAGCCGCTGGGCAGTGACAGGGTGGATGTCACCGGGCACACCCAGCCCCTCTTGGTGCGGGCACGTGGGGCAGCGGGCTGAGGGAATGGGGCCGAGGGCATCCCCTCACCTCTCCTGGTTTATTTTGGCCACTGGAGTTTCCCGCCTTTGTCTGGCAGCTGCAGCCCCCTGGAGCCCCCCCGGCTTCCTGCGTGTCAGCACGGGCAGGGGCATCCACTGTGGGACCACCACCCTGGCACATCCTGGCAGGATGGGAGAACACAGAGGAGGCTCATGGGTGGTAAGGGATGGGACATGGGATGAACATGGGATGGACATGGAATGAACGTGGGATACCTACATGGGGAACAGGTGGGCACAGAGGGCAGGTGTGGGTGCTCTGGAGGTGGTTGCCAGGCTGGCACAGGGACTATGGTTTGCGTGATGGTGCCACAGCGTGGGTATCATGGCATGGTGCCATGGTGTCTGCGCCACGTTGTGGGTGTCAGTGCCATGATGTTGTCCCAGTGCCATGATGCGTGTCCCAGTGCCATGATGCGTGTCCTGGTGCCATGATGAGTATCCTGGTGCCATGATGCGTATGCCGGTGCCACAATGTGGGTGCTGGTGCTGGCAGGGGTCCCAGTGCCGGGTGGGTCCTGGTGCAGCGGCACTCGCTGTCCCGCCATTGTTCCACCCTTTGAAGTCGGCGCTTCCTGGCGGGTTTGTCCCAGCCCGTCTGTGGTGGCGCTTCCCGGCCATAAATCACCCGGCACAGGGGCTCAGTGGCCACGTGCCCGCGGCCATGGCCCGGTGAGGGGCTCCCGCCGAGCCCACCTTCACCTGGGACTTGCCGGGGCAGGGTAAGGACCCACCGGAGCCCCGTGGTGCTGCTGGGATGAACGTCACTGGTGACCCCTTCCCCACAGCCCCCCAGTCCCCACTGACTCCCAGACACGGATAATCCTGGGGTCAGGATTTGGGGCAAACCACGGCAAGATTGGAAGTGCCAATGTACCAGGGCTCAGGAGGATCCCCCCGCTCCCCCTGGCTGCCCCCCTTGCTCTGAGTCTTCCGCCCGGGCCCAGTGCCGGCGGCGCGGCCGTTCCCTCCGCTATTCCCAGCGTTTCCTGGGGTTTATTGTCTTCCCCTCCCTGTCCCACCTTCCTCGCAGGAAGCCCTCGATCCCGCGGGGCCGGCGGCTCCATTACCAGCAGGACTCCAGGCTCCCGGCCCCCTCTCCGTGGGCAGGGGTACGGCTGGCTCATTCCCGCTCCTGGAAGCGATGCCCACCCGGTGGGATGTGGAGCTGGGACCCTGTCCCGACCCCCTAACCCTGCTCAGACCCTGACACGGGGCTCCCAGCTGCCCCAAGCTGAGCCCCTCCCACCACAGCTGTGCCAGCGTCGATGCCGGGCTCCCCCAGTGGAGCAGAGGCTGAGGTATCCCCAGAGCCCCTTTCCAGCCTGGGGATTGTCCCACAGCCCCCCCTCCAGCCGGGGGGCTCGTTCTGCCACGGCTGCCACCCGCCCCCCCCGATCCCTAAATCAATTGGGTGGGTTATTGCAGCGCCGCGTCTCCGTCTGCCGGGTAATTGCTTGTGATCCCGGCAGGGAGGGGACGTGCCGCCATCATCCTGCGGCTCCGCCAGCGGCACCGGGCACCCGCTGCGGGGCAGGGGCTCAGGGGTAGGAAGGGCTCGGCATGACAAGGGGTGCTCCTGGAGGGGTGAACTGGGGAGTTCCACCCCCATCCCATCCTCATGTCCATCTCCGTTCCTGTACCCATCCCATCTCCGCTCCCATCCACCCCCATTCCCATCCTATCCTCATCCATCCCTCCACTCTCCCTGCACCCCTCGGACCCCCACACCCCCCGGGGCCTCGGGCGGCAAATTCCAAAGGGCACCCGGGAAGATTAATGGCGGGGCCGGGGCCGGGCCGGGCCGCCGGTAACCGGATCGCCCCGCGGGAGCAGGAATGCGCCGCTGACCCCGCCGTGCCCGCCTCGCCGCGAGGGTCCCACCACGCGGGGTCACCGTGGGCTGGGCCACCACGGACACCCGCACAGCCACCGGTCCAGCCGGGGACACCCCACAGTCCGCAAACGCGGCGGGACTCCGTCCCCAGCTCCCCAAACCCAGAGACACATCCCCAGGCTCACGGACAGGCAGGGCCCCCCTGTCCCCTTGACAGGGGGACACGTACCCTCTCTCCCGCACAGGGACGAGGATGCCACCAGGTCGCTCACAGCTCCTCTCCTGCCAGCCACTGGGAGCAGAGATCCCCAGCCCTCCAGGAAATGGGGACACCAACGTTGTCACAACCGTGCTTGCGCATGGGGCCACGCCGGGGGACTGCGGGGGCTGCCAGTGCTGTGCTGTGTGCGGTGGGCTGCAGGGGTGCTGTGCTGTGTCCTGGGGTCTGCAGGGGCTGTGCTGTGTGCGGGGGGCTGCAGGGGCTGTGCTGTGTGCGGGGGGCTGCAGGGGCTGTGCTGTGGCGGGGGGCTGCAGGGGCTGGTGCTGTGTCCGGGGTCTGCAGGGGCTGTGCTGTGTGCGGGGGGCTGCAGGGGCTGTGCTGTGTGCGGGGGGCTGCAGGGGCTGTGCTGTGTCCTGGGGTCTGCAGGGGCTGTGCTGTGTGCGGGGGGCTGCAGGGGCTGTGCTGTGTGCGGGGACTGCGGGGGCCGCGGGGCGGCTGGCCCGGAGCAGCTGTCGGGTCTAGAGTTACTGCGCTGGCTGGGGGCGGGGAGCGAATCCCGGGGACGGACGGGGTTCCCCTGGTGGGGTCCCTGCTTGAGGTCCCCCCGCTGATCCCACCCCGAGGGTCCCATGGGGCGCAGGGCCGGACCCCGCCGGGCGGGGAGGATGCGGGACAGACCTGGGCTAAGAATAGCGCTAGGGTGGGAGGAGGAGGAAGGATGGGGCTTCCTCTGAGACGCCTCTTCTTCCTCCCGCCCGGCTCTGCCACGCGGCACGTGTGACATGGGGACACCCCAAGTGCCACCTGCCCCCCTACCATCCCGCACCTCCAGTCCCTGTGTGACAGCCCGTGCCAGTGTCTGCACTCGATGGTGTCCCTGGAGCACCCACTGTGCCCACCGCAGGCACCAGTGCCACCCGACCACCCCCGCCACCGTCACCCCCTGCCGCTGTCACCCCCCTCCCGCTGCCGCTGCCGCGTTTCGTTGCACTTCACTTTTTAATTACCCCGGGGCGCTGCCTCGCCGGGTTAATGGCAGCGGTGACCCGCGCGGACCATCGATCCCCGAGCCCCGGCCGTGCTCACAGCGACGGACGGGCCCCTCCAGGGTCCTGTGGGATGAGGGGGGCGTGTGTGTCCCCCCCCACCCGGCACACGGTTGAGCAGAGTAGGACCCCCAGGGCACCCCCACTCTGCTTCCGCCGGTGTGCAGTGAGGGACCCGTGGGCACAGATGGCTCCAGGCGTCCCCCGCCAAGCCTGAGGACGCAGGATGGGGTGGTCCCACAGTAGGCAACCCCCTGATGCCGGGTCCCCACCCCTGGGCCACTGCAGACCCTCTCCCAGCCGCTCAGTAGCCCTGTGACAGCACTGGGACGGGGGTCCTGTCCCGCCCGTGGCCGTGTCAAAGCCGGGGTCCCGGCCCCCCGCGGCCGCCCCGGCCCCTCCCCACTCAGGTGCCCCTGTCATCCCTCTGTGCTTTAACGCGGGGGTCGTTCATCTTGGGCGGGGGCCGGGCTGTCAGCGCCCAGACGGGCCATTTCCGAGCTGAGCCCCCGCACTCGGCCCTAATTGAATCCTCATGGTCCCGCCGCCGCCTCGGCCCCGTCACGGCACCCGCCACCATCCCGCGGCCCACGTCAGGTCTCCCAGGGGTCCCTGTGCCATGGAGAGCCTGGGGATGCCCCACACCAGTCACCCTCCAGACCACAGCCAGAGCTTCTCACCCTCTCCAGCTGCCTCATCCTGGCTGCTGCCACCCTGGCACAGAGAGGCCCCCGCTCAGCGGGCAGTGGGCACACAGTCCCATGCCACAGCTCTACCCCACAGCAGGACAGGGGTCCCACACCCCAGCACCCCAGCCTGGCCACCCCCCGGCCACAGACCAACTCGAGAGGGACCCCGACCCCATGGGGGTCCTGACCCAGATCGCTGTCCTGGAGCAGGGCAGGGGGGTCCCCGCCATCCCGGCCGTGCTGTGCAGGGGTCAGGGGCATGGGCGGGTGACAGCCCGGTGGGGGGGCAGCGGCGTTTGCTCCAGCTGGAGCCTTTGAAATGCAACCCCCCCCTCAGCCCATTTGGCTGGAGTTTGGCCCAGGCACAAATGGAGGCCCGGGAGTGGGGAGGGGGCCCTGTGGGGAGGGGGTGGCAGCTGGGACCAGGGACTGGTGGGACCCCTTGACCCCAGAATGGTGCTGAGTAGGGGTGCCACAGCATCCACCCTCATCCCGAGTGCCCCTCCTGGGGCTGTGCACTGCTCCTGCCCCCAGTCCTGCTGGTCCCCTGGCACTGGCACACGTGGCTCCACGTGTGTGTACCTGTACACATGTGTGGTGTCTCTGCACGTGAGCCAGTGTGCCTGTGTTCCGTGAGCCCTCTGCACACCTGCACATGCCTGCACATGCCTGCACATGCCTGCACATGCCTGCATGTGCCTGCACATGGCTGAGGGGAGTCTGCTGGGGGTGGTTGTGCTCACACAGACACACACACATGGGAGCAGCCGAGGCGTGTGCTGGCCCTTTCTGTCCCCAGCCCTGGGCTGTCCTGTCCATGTCCCCATGCCCATCCCCATTCCCATCCCCATCCCCATTCCCATCCCCATCCCATCCGCCATCCCCATCCCATCCCCATCTCATTCCCATCCCCATCCCATCCCCATCTCATTCCCATCCCCATCGCCATCCCCACCCCATCTCATTCCCACTCCATCCCCATTCCCACTCCATCCCCATTCCCATTCCATTCCCATTCCAATTCCATTCCCATTTCCATTCCCGCCCATCCCCACCTCCATCCCATCCCACTCCCCCGCGGTCCCCCAGTGCCGCAGCCGGGCTCAGCCCCCCCCCGAGCCGCTCATGTTAATGAATCGATGATTTACCAACAGCCCCGGGGGGGGATCCCCGGCTCCCCCCGCTCCCGGTACAGTCCATCCCCGTTCACCAGGCCAGGTGTAATCCCATTATTCTCGGCTCCGCCGCGGCCCGGGCCCACCGCGGGGTCAGGATTTATTGCCAGTAATTGCCGGGGTCCCGTCCCCCGGCGCGGGGGGGGTCCCGGCGCCCCCCCGGCGCTGCCGCCGCTCCTGACGCTTTAATTCCGCACCGAGCTGTTCCCTTGTTAAAGGAAAATTCATTTGCCAGCGATTTCCATGTGCCGGGGCCGCGCGGGGCCGCGGCCCTAATCGCGTTACGGAGAGCTGCGGCGCGGGATCGGGATGGAGCCGATAAATAATGGATCAGGGCGGCGCGGGGCGGGGGAGGCGCCTTACGGGGACACCGCACCGGACCCCGGCACCCCGGCACCCCAGCACCCCACTTCTGGAGGCACACGGGGGGGGGGGGCAGCCCCGGGAGCCCCCCCGAGCTGGGGTACCTGGAACTGGGGGTGCTCCGAGACACCACAGCCCCCGAGACGGGGGGGCTGGGTGGGGGGACAGGGCAGCCCCAGACACGGCTCGGACACCTCCTCGGTACCCCCTCACAGGTACATCACACCCTTGTGCAGGCAACCTCCTCACACGTGCACACACACATGAACACACATGTAAACATACACGCACGTGAACACACAGACACGTGAACACACAGATGTGAACACACACACATGTGAACACACATATAAACATACACACACGTGAACACACAGAGATGTGAACACACACACACATGAACACACATATAAACATACACACATGTGAACACACGCACACATGAACACACAGAGATGTGAAAACACACACGTGAACACACATATAAACACACACATGTGAACACACACATAAACACACACATGTGAACACACACACATGTGAAAACACACATAAACACACACATACATGAACACATGAGCACATGCACGTGAACACACACATATGAGCACACACACATATGAACACACACATATGAACACACACGTGAACACACAGACGTGAGCACACACGTGAATGCACACATGAACACACACACATGAACACAGCCACGTGAACACACAGCCCTCTGTGCCCCGGTGGGCTCGTGGTGGTTGCAGGGCACAGCACAGCAGCTGGGGACGGGGTGCGAGTGTCTGGGAGGTGGTGGGACCCTACGTCCCAGACCCCCGGGGTCTCCCAGGGACACCCCAGGGTGGGAGCTGTCAGTGCCACACGGGTGCAGTGCCCTTGGGTGCCCCCAGTCCCATCCCGTGGACGTGCCTGTCACCGTCCCCTCCGGCCGTGGGCACCCGGCCAGCGCCGGGCACTCACCCGGCTCCGCAGGAAGCTCCCATGTTCCTGCATAACCCCCGAGGGCTCGTTTTGTTCCCACCCTGTGGCCTGGTTTGGGGTGAAAAGGGTTTCCTATCCTGTGTTCCCGACAGCCGGAGCCGGCGCTTCCCCCGCCGGAGGGCCGAAGGGGTCGGGCAAGGCACGGGGGGCTCAGCCCACCCCAGCAGCACCTCGGGGAGCACCTCGGGGACACAAGTGGAGGGTTGGGGTGCCAGCACCACGATCTGGGAGCAGCCCTGAGTGCAGGGATTCGCCCCAAGTGCTGTGGAGCAACGGGTGGGTGCGATGGAGGCAGGGGGGGAACGATGGGGTGGAGATGACATCCCACCCATCAGGGCGAGCACCACTGCTGGGGATCTGCCGGGTCCCTGCAGATACCCGCGCCCCAGCCCGCTGGGACCACTCCCACCTTCCCAGCCCAGGACTCCGCCACCGAGGTCCCGCCGGCCCCAGAGGAGCCAGAATGTTCTGAGGGGGGAAGGTTTCCTCAGGGGGGAGCGGCTGCAACTCCCAATTGGCACAAGGGCATGGAATCACCCTGGGCAGCGATTTCTCGTGTGTGTCCTGGAGCGTTAAACCAGGACGGAGCCCAGGGCCTCTCCATGGGACCGGGACCCCAGGAAGGGCTGTGACCCCTATTCCTCGGCACCCCGGGAGCCTGGGGCCTTGTGGCCGGCGCAGTGGCCTCGTTCCGGCAGTACTGCTGGAAGGGATCGGGCTCGCGGGGGTCCAGCCGAGCCCGGGACCACCGCAGCTCCCTTGGGGGGGTGGGAGTGGGGGTCACAGCTCTCCTGCACCCCGGGACGGGCTCCGTCCCCCGGCGAGAGCTGGCGGCACGTGCAGCCACGCAGCTCCGCCATCTCCCTGCGCCCTGCGGGGAGGACAAAAGCCGCGTGCGAGGAATCCGGGCAAACGCCGCCGTGCCCGGCACGCCGCCGTGCGAGGGGCCCCGTGTCCCTCTCCCAAACCGAGCCCCCTGCCCCCCCCCCCCGCCAGCCTTTAATTGCTCCGGCTGCTGGGAAATTTCAAGGTTGAATTTGTCAAACGCCGATTTCCAGCCGGGAGATCGCGTTCTGCCTTTGTCAGCAAGATTGGAAAAATCCACACGCACACCCCCCCGCCCCTTCCCCACTTCCATAATCCCGGCATCGGCGCTGCCGGATCCCCCTGCACCTGCTCCCCAAACCCGGCTCCGTGTGCTCCCACCGGGCTCCCCCTCATCGTCCGCAGGTTCATTACCGCCCTGACCCCCGTGACCTCGCCGTGTCCCCGATCCCAGTGACGGATCCATGGGGACACCCGGCGGGGTTGGGGCTGGGGGATGTCGAATCGCCCCCCCGGAGGGACCATTCGGCATCCCCCAGCCCCTATCCCGTCGGATAATCCGGACGCGGCTTCACCAGCCGGGCCTCACCTGCGTGTGCGGCATCTCGGGATTTTTACGAGCGGCCGAAATCCCGGAGCTATTTGTACTGGGAAAGGGCAGTGGGAATGTGGGGAGGGAGGGGGGATTTATGGCTCTGAAACCCAAAACCCACCCGAAAAGGCTTAATCACTCCCAGCCGCTGCCCCGGCGCTTTTATGGGGCATTTTAGAGCAAAAGAGCCAATAATTTTTGGGTGAGGGTAGAGCCACAGTGAGGATGAGGAGGGAGCGGAGGGGACAGAGGGGACCCACCAGGGTGGGTTAAAATGGGGGAGACAACAAGGGGGAGGCGCGGGGCTGAGCCCCGGTAGTGGTGGAGAGGGGTCGGTCCCCCCCCTTAGACGGGGGGGGCGTCGGTGGCTCCTCCTCCTCCTCCTCCCGGTATCCCGGGCCTTTAAGGCGGTGGAACGGGAATCGCGGGGCTGGGGGGGGGTGGGGGGGCGGCGGGTCCCCGTCCCGGCGCGGGTCCCGGTCCGGCATGACCTCGGCGGGGGAGGCGGCCGGTTCCCCCCCTCTGCCCGCCGCGGTCGGCGGCCATCGGCGAAGCCCCCTGGACCGGCTCCCGCCCCCCGCCAACACCACCAAACCGCTGACCCCTTTCGGCATCGAGGACATCCTGGGACGCCCCCACGGCGGGAGCCCCCCCGGGACTGGGACCGGTCCCGCCGCCCCCCCCGCCCCGGCGGGGCCCCGCGGCGGCGGCTGCGCCCCGGCCTCGCCGCTCTGGGCGCTGGAGGAACTCGCCAGTAAAACCTTCCAGGGGGCTGGAGCTGGGAATGCTGCAAGCAGCCGGAGGTACCGGACCGGGAGGCTGACCAGGGCGGGGGGGCTCCGCCGGGACCGGGGCGGGCGCCGGGAACCGGGCAGCGGGCACCTGGCAGTGGCGGGGCCGGCGGGTGGCGGGGGGAGGCCGTGGCGAGGCTGAGGATGCCCCTCGTCCCGGTCCCGGGAAGTTTCCTCCGTGTCCCGGAGGGGCGAGCGCAGTCGGGAGGCCCGGGAAGCCGCCGGTGCTCGCCTGGCGCGGCGGGGACACGCGGCAGCCTCTGCCCGGAGGGAGGGAAGAGCCCCGAGGCCGGGACAACCGGGAGCCAGAGCGAGCCCCGGCCCCGGTGAGGCCGCCTCCGGCACCGAGGCCGGAGCTCTGGGAGCACCGGCCGGGACGGCGCCGGCTGCTTTATACCGGGAGCCGTGGGACCGGGCGGTGGATGAACCCCGCCGGGCCGTGACCATGACCGTGACCGAGCGCGGGGGGCCGAGCGGCGGATCGGGCCAGGACGCGACGGAAACCCGGTGCGGGCCCCGAGCCCCGCGGGGACGGCGGCTCTGCTCGGTTTCGGCCTCCCGCAGCGGCCCGGTACCGGCGGGATCCGACCGCCGGTTCATGGATGGGGACGAACCGGCTCCGCCGCTCCCGGGCTCGGCCTCACCGGGTGGACAGACAGACGGATACCGACAGATGGAGCGCGGCGCCGCGGGAAGGAACAAAAACCGCTACTGGGATGGACAGACGGACACGGGCGGACCGATCGGGACTCTGGAACTGACCGGAAAAACCAAGCTCTTACCGGGACAATCACGGACGGACCGATCGGGGCTCCGGGATTAACGGAAAATCCCTCGCACGGACAGACACACAGACAGGCAGAGCGCGGCGCCGCCCGGAATGAATAGAACCGTTACCGGGACGGACAGACCGACTCGGGGAGAACGAGAGGGGCTCCAGTAATTAACGGAAAAATAAAAACACCCTTACCGAAACGGATAGAGAGGGTCTCAGTAATTAACGAGGAAAAAAACGTTACCGGGACGGACAGACGAACAGTCACGGCAGAGCAGCGTTCCGGTGACTAACGGACAGGGGTGGGCACAACGCGGCTCCCGCCGGTAACGAAAAATCCTTCGGACAGACGGACACGGATCGACCGAGCAGCGCTCCCGTGAGTAACCGAAGCCCCGTTACCGGTCAGACAGACGGACACGGGCAGAGCTGGGCTCCGGTAGATAAAGGAAAGAAATTCCCGAGTTACGGAGCGTCGCTCCGGTAATTAACGAACCGTCGTACAGGGCGGACAGACAGAGTGGGGTCCGTGATTAACGAATAAACCAACCCACCACCGTGTGGAGAGATGGACAGAACGGAGACGGCTCGAGGCGCCCGGAATTAACGTAAAGCCCCCGTTATCAGACGGACGGCCACGGCCGGGAACGAAATAAACGAACGAAAAAATCCCGTTACGGGGCAGACAGGCTGATATAAAAGGGGGTGAAAAAAAATTCCCGTTGCCGGGATGGACAGACGGACAGAAATGTGGTCGATCGGGGCTCCAGGAATTGAGGTAAAAATGCCCGTTACCTGACTGACAGACGGACACGGCCGGAATCGAAAACAAATAACGAAAAAATCCCGTTACCGGGCGAACGGATGGACCGGGACAGGAGCGATCCCCGTTACCGGCCGGGCAGACGGACAGACACGGGAATGGAAAAAAAAAAGAACGAAAAAACCCCGTTGCCTGCTGGACAGACGGACAGACTCGGGTGCGATCGGGCCTCCCAGAGCGGGAGTGAAGCTCCGGTACCGGCCGGACAGACGGACACGGCCGAGAGGGAATCTCAGAATTAACAAAACCCGATCGCAAACTGGCAGCGGGGACCGGCGGAACAGAGGGAGGTACCCGTACCTCAGGTAAAACCTCGTTACCGGGACGGAGCCACGGACACGGCCGGAACAGCCCAGGGCTTCCGTGATGAACGAAAATCCCTCTTCGCAGCGACGAAGGACGGACGGACACGGGAGCGATCAGGGCTCCTGGAGCGGGGGCAAATCCCCGTTGCCGGGACGGACGGACAGAAACGGTGTCGATCGGGACTCCGAGAGCGGAGGGGAAGTCCTGTTACCGGACTGACGGACGGGAGCGCTGGGGGTTTCGTGACCGCGGTACAGCCCGTTACCGGGACGAACCGGTAACAGTCCCACTCAAGCGGCACTCGGCCGAGACGGCCCGGGGCTCTGGTACCGAACGGTCGGGGGTCCCGAGGAGCGGAGCTCCCGCTGTGGACGGCGGCGGGGGTCACCGCCGTTACCGGGGGACGCACGGTGATCCCGGGAGCCGCGTTACCGAGAGGCGGGTTGGTGCCGCCGGCAGAGGAGGGATGGAACGGGACCGAGAGCGGGAGCAGGAGAGGGACCTGGGCCGCCACCGGGACCCCGCTGGCGGCGTCGAGCCGTAGCCGGGGCCGCGATCCGCGTCTCACCGGGTGTTCTCTACATCGATACCGGCAGCAGCGGCCGCACCGGAGCCGAGAGCGGTGACGGGATCGGATGCAGGGAGCAGCACGGCCTCAGGTCTCCTGGAATCGTGGAGAGGAGGATCTCGGTTTCCGCCGGGGGCTCCCGGCTCCTCTCCCGGCTCCTCGCTCCGCTCCCATCTCCCTGCTCTGTTCCCGGACCAGCCGCAGGCAGGACACGGGTGTCTCAGCCACGGGCGCAGCGGCGGCGACTTCGCCGCGGCCGGGGCCTCTGTGGAACCGCGACTCCCGGCTCCCGGCGCGGTTTGGTTTGCTCGGCTCTGTTGGGCTCGGCTCCGTACGGCACGGTACGGCACGGCCCGGCCCGGCCCGGCTCTTCTGCTTCCGGCTCGACGCGAGCCGGTTCGTCTCCGTTCGACCGGGAGTCGGCGGAGCCGGGGTCCGCCCGCCGTGCCGGTCGCGGCTCGGCGCGATCGGTGCGGGTGCCGTTACCGGTGCCGCTGCCCTGACACTGCTCTGCCCAGAGGTCGGGACCCGCAGTGCTCGGGGCGGACCCGGTGCAGGCGCCCGTGCCACTGTCCGTTGCTCGGTGCAGGTCCGCTGGCTTTGCCCTGACGCCGCTGTCCCCGCAGGTCGGGCCCCCCCGTGCTCTGCGGGGCTCGGCGGTGCCGGTGCGGGTCCCGGGCCCCGACACCCTGTCCTCGTACGTCCTTCCCCACCGGGCGCCTCGGGGCCGTTTCCCGTGCCCGGTGCGGGTCCCGGGGCCGGTGCCCTGACCCCTCTGTCTCCGCAGGCACTTCCTGGCGGGCGCCCCGGGGCTATTCCCCAGTGCCGGCGCGGGTTGCGGGGCCGTTCCCCGTGCCCGGTGCCGGTGCCCTGACCCCACTGTCCCCGCAGGTCCGTCCCCGTCGGGCGCCCCGGGCCCGCGCCCTCCCTGCAGGAAGCGTCGCAAGTCCCGGACCGCGTTCACGGCGCAGCAGCTGCGGGAGCTGGAGCAGCGGTTCCGGCGGCAGCGCTACCTCTCCCCGGTGGACCGGGACGCGCTGGCGGCGCGGCTGGCGCTCTCCGCCGCCCAGGTCATCACCTGGTTCCAGAACCGCCGCGCCAAGCTCAAGCGGGACCTGGAGGAGCTGCGGGCGGACGTGGCCTCGCTGCAGGCGCTGCCCCCCGCCGCCCTCCAGCAGCTGGCGGGGCTGCCCGAGCCCCCGGGGGCTGCCGGTACCGGCACCGCGGCGCCCGCCGAGCTCTCGGAGGAGGAGATCGACGTGGCGGACTGAGCCGAGCCCGCTCGGACCGACTGGCCCCGCTCGGTTCTGCTCGGCACCGCCCGGGCCGACACTGCTCCGTTGGGCTCCACTCGCCTCGGTCCCGAACGGAGCCCGGCCCGGCCCGGCCCCGCCCCCTCGGTGCACCCGTTTTTGGGTATTTTTTTTTTGTTCATCTTTCCCCTGGCTCTTTTTTTTTTTTTTTAATTTTATTTTCTATCGGCCCCGGTGTAAATATTTGCAATAAAGGCAACACCTTATTATGGAACCCTGATCCCCCCCGGGGACCACTCTGTATCCCCCCATTTTCCAGGCGAGCACTTCCCGCCGTGGGCATTAATTTGTTTTAACCAGTGATTAATTACCGGCTGAGGCCGACCCTCCCCCCCTCAATTTGCATATTAATCAAATTGTATTTGATGTCCCGCCTGTCACTCCCCACCCTGAAGCTCCTGTCACCAGCAAGTGACACTCTGGGGGGGTGTGGGGACCCCCCCGCTGCCCCCCGGGCTGGACGGAGGGCGAGGGGCAACATGGGGAGGGGACATGGGGGGGCTGGAATGGTGGGGTCCAGGACTGGGGGGGGGGGGCAGAGAGGGCAGGGGGGTGGGAAAGAGAGCTGGGGGGGGTCGGGGGAGGCACCAATCCAAGGGAAGGAAAAGCCAGAGAGAAGGACAACAGTCCCAGTTTTATTATAAAACCCAAACAGGTAACAAATCCCTGAGGGGCCGCGGGGATCAGCCCGGGCCCACCCCCCCAGGCACGAGGGGCTGCAGGGGGGCCCCGACCCCCCCAAGGCAGGAGGGGGGACACTCACCCCCAGCGCGGGGACAAGGCACAGGCAGGTACAGGCAGGTACAGGCAGGTGCAGGGGGGCCCCGGCAGCCCCCCCCCGACAGAGCAGGGTCATCTGAGCAGCCCCCCGGGGGCAGGACCCCCCCTGGCACGGGGCAGGGGGGCCGGCGTGGCGTGGGACGGGTGCTTGAGCTGCAGCACCAGCTCGCTGCCCTCCACGGTGGCACCCTGGGGACAGGGGGGAGCTGGCACCGGGACAGGCCCCAGGGGCAGGGGTGTCCCAGGGCGGGGGTACCCCGTGTGCCCCCCAGCTCACCTGCATGGCCCCAAAGGCCGCCTCCGCCGCCGCCTTCCCGCAGAAGTTGATGAAGGCGCAGCGCCGGCCCGGGAGCATCCGCACCGAGTGGATCTCCCCGAACCTGGGGGGCACAGACCCCCAAACGTGGGGTGGGCGAGGGTTAGAGATACCCAACCCTGCGGGGTGGGGGTCAGAGACCCTCCAGTGCGGCAGGGGGCTTAGACACCCCCAAATGTGTGTGGCAGGAAAGCATGAAAAACACTTGAAGATGGAGGAAGAGTACTAGACACTCTCAAAACCACAGGAAGGGGGATCAAAAACCTCCAAATCTGAAGGAAAACAGTTACAAATACCCCAAAGCAGCGCAGTAGAGACCCCTCAATGCTGGAGGAAGCTTAGATATCACCAAATCTGGGGAAGTAGATCACAGACCCCCGCCCCAAAGCCTCCCTTGCAGGTCAGAACCACCAGGGAATGGGGACAGAGACAGGGCTGGGGGGCACCAGGGCTGTGTTGGGGGGCACCAGGGCTGTGTTGGGGGGCACCAGGGCTGTGTTGGGGAGCCGGGGGTCCCAGGGAGGCAGTACCTGGGTCCTGGGGGTCACTCACCGGCCGAAGGTGCGGCGCAGCACCTTCTCGCTGATTTGGGGGGTGACGTTGCCCACCCAGAGCGGGAAGCAGTCCCTGCCGAGAGCCACCCCCGTGTCACCAGAGCCAGCACCACGGCACTGGGGCTCTGGGTCCCCCCAGCCCCCTGGAGCCCCGTACCTGGCAGGGTGGCTCGGTGGCAGTGTCAGGTGGCTGGCAGCCGTGGCAGGTCCCTGTCCTCGGTCTCTCGTGGGGGTTCCCGTGCTCCCCCCACCACCACCTGTCTGCTGGCAGCTCCCGCTCGCCCACCCCCCTGCCGAGGGGCCAGGGGTCAGCACCCACCGGGGACATGGGGACACCCCCGGGGCCCCCCAGCCCTGGTCCCTTACCGGGGAGAAGCGGTGGCTCCTTGGTCTCAGGCAGGAAAGGGGACACGGGGACCCCCCCAGGGCGGCTGTGCTGCTGTGGGGGGACAGGGGTGAGGTGTGGGGGGCACAGTGGGTGGGGGACAGCGACGGGGGGCAGGGGGTCTCACCCGCAGCAGGGCCCGGCAGGCCTCCAGCTGTGCAGCGGCCTCAGCGTGGGCCCCGTCCCGCAGCAGCAGCTCCTCGAAGGTGCGCGCGGCCTCGGCGTAGCGCTGGGGGCAGCGGGCACCTGCAGCCCCCTGCCCGGCCCCACGGGCACCCCACTGCCCAAATGGCACCCCAGGGCACCCCACAGCTCCACTGGCATCTCTCAGCCCTCCACCCAACCCCCTTCCCAGTCCTCCAAGCCCTAACACCCCACAGACCCTAATTCACACCTGGTTCCTTCATCCTCTTCCCCAACTCTGGCACCTCTCAGCCTGAACCATGCAGCCATAGCACCCCAGAGCTCCCCCAGATCCCCACAGCCCTGACCCAGCCCCACTGGCAACCCACAGCCCCCAACTCAGCCCCAATAGCACCCCATGGTACACTACAGCCTTCCAAAAGCCCCCCACCCACTCCTGGTGTGCTGCAGCCCCTCACTCAGCCATGGCACCCTCCAGGCCCCCTGCCCTCAGCCCCCAGCCCCTCCTGCAGCCCCTGGAGCCCCCCCCGGGTACCTGCAGCCCCCGCAGGGCCTTGCCCTTGCGGAAGGAGCCCTTGGGCCAGCCCGGCTGCAGCCCCAGTGCCGCCTCCGCGTCCCCCAGAGCCTCCTCATATCGGCCCAGCTTCTCCAGGCAGTACGAGCGGTTCCCCAGGAGCCTGTGGGGACAGGGGGGTCACTGCTGCCCGGCCCCCCCCACTCTGGGACACCCAGGACCCCCCAGGACCCCCCCGCTCACCGGTGCTCCCGGGGGTTCAGCTTCAGGGCAGCGCTGAAGGCCCGAACGGCCTCGTCGTGCCGGCCCGCCTGGGCTGCAGCGATCCCACGGCCTGGGGGCAGGGGGGGCACGGAGCTGACAGGGTTCCCTGACCTAGGAACAGCCTGCAGCTGTGCCAGCCGGGAGCTCCACACAGCACTCCCAGGGCAGGGCTGCCCTGGACCTGAGGAGCTGCACAGAGAGATCCCCCAGACCAGAACACCCTGGGCAGGGAGCCCCCCAGCACAGACCACCCTGGGGAGGGAAAACCTCCCTAGCACAGCCCCCCCACAAGCTGGGGAGCAGCAGGGAGAGCCCCCCCCAGCACAGAATCCCCAGAGCAGCAGGAAGAACCCCCCTGGCACAGCAGGAGAGCCCCCCATACCCCCGCCACGTCCCTGGGGGTCCCTGCACTGACCTGCCAGCATCAGGCTCTGCTCCACCGCACTGGGGCCGGGGGGCTGGGGGACCCGGGGGGGGGCAGGGCCCTCCCCACTGCCCTTCTCCAGTGCCCTCCTGCCTGGCTCTGTGTCCCCTGTGCCGGGGGGCCGCTCCCTGCCCGGGGTGGGCAGCCGAACCCCCGCCTTCTCCCGCGCTTTGCAGACGAAGGTGCAGCTCAGGTCCAGCTCCTCCTGGGGGGGCAGGAGGGGGTGGGCAGGCAGAGCCCAGAGACACTACTCCCCCCATGCCCACACAGTCCCCTGGGGAGAGCCTCACTCACCTCTGCTCCCTCTGTGTCCTCTGGTGGGGCTGTGGAGTTCCCAGGGTGTGAGGAGGGGTCTGTGCACTCCCCCTCCTCCTCAGCACCATCCTGGGGGGGCCCAGTGCCCGCGAGGCCGCTCGGGGCCGGGGGACTCTGCAAGGACAGGGAGGGAGAAGGGTGGCTGGTGTAGGTGGTGCTGCCCAGCCCCCAGCTCTGGGGACCCCCAGGACAGCTCGGGGGGGCCAGAGAAGTCACTCACTGGGTCAGTGTTCTCCTTGTTCTTCTGCTCTTGACCCAGTTTCTCCCGTTTTTTCCGGTCTTTTTGCTTCTGGAAAGGGAAGAGATAGAGCCATCATAGCAATGCAGACCCTCCCAAACCCCCCCAACCCTGCACCCCCAGGGCTCAGGGACAGCAGCTGCCTGCACCCCAGGGGCTGGCAGTGACCCCCCCAAGGGCTCACCCACCTTCTTCTTCAGCTTTTTTTTCTCTGCTTTCCTCTTCACCCGCTCCTCCTCCGCTACCAGCTCCTGCGCGTTCCTCTCCGCCTCCTGGGGGAAGGACACGGTGACGGCCCCTCTCGGGATCCCAGCCCAGGACCCTCCAGGCCCTGGAGAGCGGGAGGGGGCGGGGGGGGAAATTGCCCACCTCTGCCGTGAGCCGGGCCCAGCGGGGTGTGGGCAGCTGGTCCAGCCGCACCTCCAGAGGGCTCGGGGGGGCTCGGGGGGGCTGCGGCAGGGGCGGCTCCGCGCACAAGAAGGATTTGCGGAAGCCGCAGTAGCTGTAGGGCCGGGGCCGCTCCACGAGGGGAACGTCCCAAAACTCATCCCGCTCCTCGTAATCTGTGTCAGACTCGTCCTCGTCGTCATCCCCCAGCTGGTAGAAATCCTCCAGCCTGGGGCCTGGCGTGAGAGCGGAGGGCGTGAGGGGCAGCTCCGGGCACCGGGACCCCCGATACCCCCCGCCCGACTCACCGTCGTCCCAGAGCAGACACACCTCCCCCCCCTCGTACTGGATCACCGTCTGGGAGGGGCCCTGCGGCAGCACCGGGAGGTCGCCGAGGCCGGACAGGCGGTGCCAAGGGCAGAAGGGCGCTGCGGAGAGCGCAGGCGGCCGTGAGCCGGCGGAGGTGGAACCGAAACCTGACCGGCCCGAGCCCCGCTCCCCGGCCCTGCTCCCCCGGGCTCCCCCTTCGCGCCCCCCCGGCCCGTACCGCCGCTCCAGCCGCCGGGGCCGGGCGTGCAGCCCCAGGGGCAGGCGGCGGAGGCGGCCCCGCGGGCGGAGCTGCCCGGGCCGGACCCGTCCCGGTCCCGCGGGCCGCCCGCACCCCCACCCGGCATCGCCGCCAGCCCCGCGCGCCGGAAGTGCGTCACGGCACCGACGGGAAGTGGGGCAGGGCGCCGCTTGAGGCCGCCCCGCTGCCATGTTGGGTGAGGGCAGGACGGCGGCCCGCAGGGCCCTCACCGAGCGGCACTGGCGCTCCGCGTCCCCTCCCGCCGCCCGCGCCTGCCCCGAGGCCGCGGGCCCGGCCGCTCCCTGCTGCTCGTCCCGCCCCCCGCGCCGATCCCCTCCCGGCGGCCAGCCGGGCCCGACCCCCCGGATTAGCCTGGGCACGGCCTAAGCCTCTTTACTGCTGCCGCCCCCGGGATGGCCCGGCATGGAGGCCGGCGGCGCTGAGCGACGCGGCGGGGAGCTCTGCCTGCAGGTGAGGACACGAGGGAGGGGGGTCCGGACTCCCCTCACGGGAGCGGCGGGGCCGGGGCGGTACCAGGGCGGGCAGGGGGGCACCGGGCCCGGGCAGCGCGGCGTCTCCATGGCAACGGCCTGGGAGGGGGCGTGGCCAAAGGGGCTGGGGGCGTGACCGGTCAGGCATAAGGCGTGGCTACTGCGGAAGGGGGCGTGGTCATCGCGGAGGGCTCCGCCGCTGCCAGCGCGGGGGGGCGGGGCTAAAGAGATGGCCCCGCCCCATCGTCGGTGGCCCCGCCCCTCGCCCCAGCCCGGGGGTCCTGAGCCCCCCGCACCCCTCAGGTGGGCGACGCCGGCTTGGGCGGCCTCATCCTGCTGCTGCTGACGGCCCGGCCGGCCCCGGGTGATGGGGCGGCCCGCGGGGAGCTCCTCGAGCCTGGTGAGATACTCAGGAGGCTGCGGGGACCTTGAGGGGCTGTGGGGTCCTGGGGTGTTGTGGAGACCCTGAGGGGGTATGGGATTCTGGGGGACTGTGGGGACCCTAATGGGGTGTGGGGTCCTGGGTCGGCTGCGGGAACCGTGGTGGTTTATGAAGATCCTGGGGATAGTGTGGGGGACCTAACGGGATATGGGATCTGGGGGGAACTATGGAAACGCTGATGGGATTCTGGGACTGCCTGGGTGTCCAGGGGGCTCGGGGGCTCAGGGCTGGGGTGACAGAGATGAGGGGGTTGTGGGCAGAGGCTCCCCCACCTGGGGGTCTGTGCCCCACCCTGAGGTCCCTGCCCCACGCTGAGGGTCCCATGCCCGCAGGCGGGCTGCGGGGGCCCCTGGCGCGCTCCCTGCAGCGGGCAGAGGCCATGCTGCGCAGCTGCGTCACCCCAGGGCTGTGGCGCCTGCTGCCCCCGCGGCCCCGCCGGCGCGGCGACGGCGACAGCGACGACGAGGACGAGGACGAGGCCGCGTCCATCGTGACCCCGCTGGAGCAGAGCTTCGCGGGGCTGCGCCGCTGCCTCCGCGTCTGGGAGGACCCTCGCACCGAGACCTTCCAGGGGCACGTGCGGCCCCGTCCCGGCAGCACCGGCGACTTCTCGGAGGACGCGGTGCGGCAGCGCGTGGCGGCGCGGGGGGCGGCCCTGCACGCGCTGCTGCGGCACCGCCACCTGCTCCGCCTGGCCCGGGACTTCGCCCGGCGCCTCAAGGCCTCCTCCGACTTCCTGCGGCGGCTGCTGGCACTGCCGGCGCCGGGGGGGCACGGGGGCCGCGCGGGGCCGGCGCTGCGGGAGCTGTGCCTGGAGCTGCGGGCGCACGCGGGGCACTGGGCCGCGCTGCGGCGGCGGCTGCGGGGGGACGCGTGGCTGCGGGTGCTGCCGCGGCACCGGCGCGAGGCCGTGGCGCACATGCGGCGGGCGCTGCTGGTGCCGGCGCTCATGGCCGCGCGTCTGGCCTGGCGGCACGCTGAGGGGTGCCTGCGGGCGCTCGGCCGCCCCGGGACCCCCGCCCCGGCCCCCGAGAGCCTGGCCGAGCTCTTCCAGGGGCTGGAGATCTACAACCGTGTGGTGCAGGGGCTGGCGGAGGAGCTGGGCCCCGAGGCGGGTCCCGGGGGTCTCCCCGCTCCCTTCACGGTGGACGGGGTGCTGCGGGTGCTGGCGGCCGAGCGCGGCCGGGCCGTGGCCGAGCGGCTGCAGCCCCTCCTGCAGCCCCGGGGTGGGGACATCAGGGACGGACACGTGTGCTGGGAGGACGTGGTGGTGCCGTGGCCGCTAGGGCACGATGCTGCGGGGACGGACACGGTGACGGACGCGGAAGGTTCCGGAGCGGAGGCGCTGCCGGGGCTGGCGGCCGAGCTGCAGGAGCTGTGCCTGGAGGACGAGGAGCTGACGGGACGCGTTTTGGGGGCGCTGGTGGCCTCGGCCGACAGCCTGTGGCAGCCGGTGCTGTCCGAGAGCCCCGAGCCCACGGGGCCGCGCCCGGGCAGCGCGGGCGGCTGGAAGTCAGTGCGGTGGCTGGACACCGCCCGCGGCCCCGCGACCGCCGCGCTGGGCGCCCGGTACCGCCCACTGCTCTGGGGGGCCGTGGGCGCCGCGCTGGGGCACGGTCTGGGCACCCCCCCCGCCACCCCGAGTGCCACCGTCACCGCGGCACAGGAGCTGAGCCGCGCCCTCACCGCGGGTACGTGGGGACACGGGGGGCAGGGGCTGCCACGGGGGATCCCTGCCCTGCCCTGACCCTCCGTGTGCCCCCGCAGCCCGTGTGCCCCCCGAGTGCCAGGAGGAGCTGGGGGTGCTCTGCCTGCACCTGATGTGCCGGAGCATCCTCTGCAGCTGGGACATGGGTACGGGGGGCTGGGGGAAGTATGGGGTGGGGGACGGGGGTACAGGGTTAGGGAGCGGCGTTAGGGAGGTCTGAGGTGCAGGTGTGGGGTACACCATGGGCATGGGATGAGGGAGTGGGGGGTGATCTGGGGGGTATGCAGTGAGGGTGTGGGGTGCGGGGTTTGCGGTTCAGGGTGCAGGTGTGGGGTACAGTGTGGGATGTGTGCGTTGTTGGGGGCTTCTGACTGTTTCCTCCCCAGATTTCACCTGTGCCCTGGGCTCCGGGCTGTCGGACAAGTGCTTGGAGGTCCCAGGGGGGCCCCCGGGGCCGGGGTGCAGCCGCACGGCGCAGCAGCTCCGGCGCCTCTTCCCAGCCCTGGCGCTGGCCCTGCGCTGCCTGCGCCCGCTGCCCAGCCACCCACACGGTGAGCAGGGTCCGGGGTGCGTGGGGGGGCACGGGGGTCCCCTCTGTGCTGACCCCTGCCCCCAGCATCCCCTGGGGGTCCCTGCCTGCGGCTGCAGGTGCTGAGCCGGTGTCTGGCGGCGGCGGCGGCGGCTCACGCGTGGCTGACGGGCAGGGCCGGGCGGTACCTGGCGGCCTGGGCACTGCCCCAGTTCCTGCTGCTCACCCAGGGAGACCTGCAGGTACGGAGGGCATGGGGGGCACGGGGCGGGCTGGTCACTGCCCCGGTTCCTGCTGCTCACCCAGGGAGACCTGCAGGTATGGGGGACACGGGGGCACGGGGAGGCTGGGGCTTGGATTCACCCTCCTGCTCCTCCAGGTGCTGAAGGCAGAGACAGAGCAGCTGGCGCTGCAGGTGAGTGGGACATTCCCAGAGCCGGGGGACACTGATGGGGACACCCCCCCAAAGCCACTCCCCCTGTCCCCCTGGGAGCTCCAGCTGTGCCGGCAGATCCACGGAGTGGCCAACGACATCCAGGTACGGCAGGGCCCAAGTGGGGGGTCCTGGGCAGAGGGGTGCCCTGGGTGCCTGTGTCACCCCATGTCCCCTGCCATGCCCCAGCTCTTCTCCGGGGACGTGCTCCAGATGTTCTCCACCAGCTGCAAGCGGCTCTCGGCCGAGATCTTTGACCAGACGATGCCACTGGGCCGGCACTGGCGGCTCGGGCCACGCGCCGGTGGGTGCGGGGGGCTGGGGGCATGTTGGGGTGCTCGGGGGGCTGTGGGGGGTCACAGCGCTGAGCAGGGTCCCCGTGCCCCCCCAGAGCTGCCCAGCACCCCCAGCGCGTACGCGGCGGCCGCGGTGCAGGCGGTGCTGGGGCAGGTGCTGCAGGGGGCACAGGCCCTGCCCCGCGATGCCCAGGCACCCACCCTGGCACGGGTCACCACGGCCTTCCTGGAGGCCTGGATGGACCACATCCTCACCCACAGGATCAAGTTCAGGTACTGGGGACAGGGCTCCACGCGCGGTGCCACAGCCAAGGGGCAGTGCCAGGGGCACCTTTGTAGTCCTGGGGGCAGAGCAGGGGTCCCAGTGACGGTGCTGGGGGTCCGAGAGGCGGGGCCAGGGGGCCTGGTGAGGGTCCCAGGGGTCCTTGTGGAAGTTTCAGGAGTCCCAGTGCAGTAACAGGGGTCGCAGTGGCAGTGCTGGGGGTCCCATGACAGGGCAGGGGTCGCAGTGGCAGGTTGGGTGTCCTGGTAGCAGTTCAAGGAGTCCCAGTGGGGGTCTCGGGGGTCCTGGTGGGCAGTTCTGGGGATCTGGTGGCAGTTCCGGGATCCCAGTGGGGGTCCCGGGCTGCGGTGGCGGTGGGGGGTGGTCCTGGGGAGGTCCCGAGGGTCCCAGGCCCACCCTGTCCCCGTCCCAGCCTGCAGGGGGCCATGCAGCTGCGGCGGGACTTCGAGGCGGTGCGGGAGCTGCTGTGCTCGGAGCGCTCCGGGCTGGCCCCCGAGGCCCGGCAGGCGCTGCGGGCGCTGCGCGTGTTCCGCCACACGGACACGGCCGTGCGCTGCCTCCTGCAGCAGCCCGGGGGGCGCGGAGGGCACAGCCGCGGCTGGGCCGGGCTGCGGCGCTGCTGTGAGAGCCGGGATGGGGCGGGAACGGGAAGGGATGGGCTGGGGGTGGCGTGGGAGGGAGTGGAATGGGAGGAGGGGGTGGAATATGGGGATGGGGTGGGATGGGCTGGGAATGGGGTGGGAGTGGGAATGGGATGGGATGGGACGGGACGGGACGGGATGGGATGAGATGGGGTGTGATGGCATGACATGGAATGGAGGTATGGGGATGGGGCAGGGTGGGATGGGCTGGAATGGGGATATGGGGATGGGGGATGGGATGAGGTGGGGATGAAATAGGGATGGGACAGGGGTGGGACTGAGAGGTGGGATGGAGATGGAGAAAGGATGAGGACAGGGACTGGGACAAGGATGGGGGTGGAGATGAAGATGGGAACATCAGGGAATGAGAACTAGGACGGGGACAGGGAGTCCCAGCAGGAGCAGGATCCAATATCCCGGTCCCTCCATCCCTCCCCAGGCTCGGATGAAGGCGCCCACCCCCTGGATCCACCCCCGGACCCCCTGCCCGTTCTGGACCCCCTGGAGGTGGCGGTCCCGCTGCCGGGGCCGCCCCCACCGGGCGATGTGCCGGGCGATGTGCGGGGCAGTGCCCGCGGCGCCGCTGCCGAGCCGCCGCTCCCGGGCAGCCCCCAGCAGTGGTTGTCCCTGCGGCTGCACCGCGCCCGCCGCTGGAGAGTGCCGGGGCTGCCCTGCGTGGGCAACAGCCCCGAGGGCTGACCTGCAATAAACCCACCCCACCCGTCCCGGCCACCTCTGCAAGGGGGGCACGGGGGATGGGGGTCTGACAGCGCTGGGCCGGGATCTGAGATTGCAACTGGGACCACTTACTGGTGGGGCGGGATCTAACGGGGACTCCTGAGGGGATCTGGGGGGTCCTGGGGAGATGAGGGGTGCAGGGTGGATGTCCCTTGGGGGTCCTGGGGGACAATGGGGCAGCTGGGGGTTTCTTGGATGCCCTGGAGAGGCTGGGAGTACCCTGGGGGCTTCCAGGGGATGCCAGGGATGCAGGATGGAGGTCCGTGGGGGTCCTCGAGGAGACGAGGGGTCCCTTGGTGGTCCCAGGGGATACTGGGGGTTCATAGTGGGGTCCTTGGGAGGTCCCCAGGGAGGTCGGGCATCCGTGGGGGTCCTGGGAAAGGCTGGGGGATTCCTGGCTGGGGTCCCTTTGAGGGCACTGTTGGGGTGGCGGATGGGGGGTCAGTGTAGCCGGGACCCCTTCCCAGCAATGGGGCTGACCAAGGGGGATAACGAAGTGGCTTCTAAGGGCGTGATGAGCATGGATGGGTGGAAGGCGGGGTTGGGGGCATGCTGGGGGAGTCCTTGTCCCCTCGGGGCCGGTTTTGGGTCGGGCGGGGGTCCCTGGGAGGACCGAACCGCACGGGGTCCTCCCGTCCGCCAGGGGGCGCGCGCGGCGCTCCCCCGCAGCCCGTCGCGCGGCGCTGACGCTCCGGGCGCGCCCGCGGCCATGGCGGGGGAGCGGCGGCGGCGTGGCGGGGACGGGCCCCGGGAGCGGCCCCGGGAGCGGCCGCGGGAGCGGGACCCGAAACACCGCCAGCAGCAGAAGCAGCAGCAGCAGCCGCGGGGCCCGGGCCGGGGCCGGACGGTGCTGGTGGCGGCGGTGGCGGCGGCAGCGCTGGCGCTCGGTCTCGTGGCGGCGGCGACCGAGTGGAGCCGGTGGAGCGAAGCCTCGCGCCTCGTCACCCCCCATCCCGCGCCCCCCGCCGTCCCCCCCGGCTCCACCGGGCCCCTCGCCTCGCCCACCTACTTCTGGGGCACGTACCGGCCGCACGTGTACTTCGGGATGAAGACGCGGAGCCCGCGCTCTGTCGTGACCGGTGAGGGGGGCGCGGGCGGGGGCTCAGCCCCGGGGCTCCGCCGGGCCCGCTGCCGCCCCGGGAGCCTCCCCTGACCCCCCGCGCCCCCCAGGGCTGATGTGGCTGCAGCACGGCGGCGGCCTGCGGCACACGTGCGAGAGCGGCGACGGGCCGGCCCGGTACGGGTGGGTGATGCACGACGGGGAGAACTTCGGCGTGCAGGAGATCCGCGACGGGCGGCTGCTGCTCAGGACGGAGTTCGTCAAGCAGCCGGGGGGAGACCACGGCGGAGACTGGAGCTGGAGGGTCACGGCGAGGACGGAGGTGAGCGCAGAGAGGGTGAGAGAGGCTTTGGGATGCCGGGGACCCTCCGTCACCCTCCTCCTGCTCCTGCTCCTACCCACAGGGCAAAGGCCCGGCCCCGCTCCTGTCCCTGTTCTTTTACGTGGCCACGGACGGGCAGGGGGAGCTGCGGCCGGTGCTGCACGACGGGACCCGCCTGGCGGCCGTGGAGGGAACATCGGAGGAGCTCGGGAACTTCACCCTCACCTTCCTGCCCCCAACGGGGGAGGGTGAGGAGGAGCCTAAATACGCCAGGTGAGTCACTGGGGCATGACCCCAACCCCTCCACGGCCCCTCCATCTCTGCCCACCTTTTGTGTCCTCTGTTTCCCCCCCATTCCATGACTCCATGTCTCCCTCTCTCTCCCTGTGTCCGCCCCTTTTCTCTTTCCTCATTTCCCCCATGTCCCCCCTTTCCCTAGTATCCCGTGTGCCCTTCTGTATCCCATCTGTGTCCCCTCATCTCTCCTCCCTGCGTTCCTCCGTCTCTTCCACCTTTCCCCTGACTCCATGTCCCTTGTGTCCCCTTGTCTCCCCTGTGTCCCCCTCTCCCTGACTGCTCATCTCCCTCATGTCTCCCCCCACCTGACTCTCCCACCTCCCCCCTGTCACCCCATCTGCCCCCCCTCCCTGACCCCCCTGTCTCCCTCAGCTACAACTTCCTGGCCGCGGGGGTGCCGGGGCTGCACCGCCTCACGGAGCTGGTCCAGCGCAGCCTCCGGGAAGCCTCGTTGTTCTCTCCGCCGGGGCGGCCGCGGCGCCACTACCTGGGGGTGTCCAGGACGGGGGGCCTGCCCGGGGAGCCCCCGCAGGGGCAGCTGCTGCTGCACCAGGTGACGCTGGAGGCGCCGGCGGTGCTGGAGGTGGTGCTGGAGTCGGGCAGCGCGGCGGGGGCGCGGCGGGGGCGGCTGGCGGGGCGGGCGCTGGGCGCGGCGCTGGCCCGGCACGCGGCCGCCTTCGAGCGCCGCTTCGAGGACACCTTCGGGCTGGGGGCGCGCGGGGCGACCCCCCCCCAGCGCCGCTTCGCCCAGGCCGCGCTCAGCGAGCTGCTGGGGGGGCTCGGCTTCTTCCACGGCCGCTCCCTGCTGCGCTCGGAGCACAGTTCGGAGCCGCTGCCCGGCCCCGAGGCCGCGCTGTTCGCGGCCGCGCCCTCCCGCTCCTGCTTCCCGCGGGGCTTCCTGTGGGACGAGGGCTTCCACCTGCTGCTGCTGGGCCGCTGGGCGCCCGCGCTGGCCCGCGACGTGCTGGCGCACTGGCTCGACCTCATGAACGCCGACGGCTGGATCCCGCGGGAGCAGATCCTGGGGGACGAGGCGCGGGCCAGGGTGCCCCCCGAGTTTGTGCTGCAGCACAGCGAGACGGCGAACCCCCCGACGCTGCTGCTGGCGCTGGAGCGGCTGCTGCCCGACGCGCCCCTGCCCTACCTGCGCCGCCTCTCCCCGCGCCTGCGCGCCTGGTTCTCGTGGCTCAACCGCACCCAGGCCGGCCCCGAGCCCCTCACCTTCCGCTGGCGCGGCCGCGACACCGACGCCGAGCGCTTCCTGAACCCCAAGACGCTGGCGTCGGGGCTGGACGATTACCCGCGCGCCTCGCACCCGTCGGAGCAGGAGCGGCACCTGGACCTGCGCTGCTGGATGGCGCTGGGCGCCCGCGTGCTGGCGGCGCTGGCCGAGCGCCTGGGGGAGCCCCCCGAGCCCTACGGCGACATGGCCCTGGCGCTGAGCGACAACGCCCTGCTGGAGCGGCACCACTGGGCGCCCGAGCTCGGCGCCTTCGCCGACTTCGGCAACCACAGCACGGCCGTGGCGCTGCGCTGGCACCGCCCGGCCCCCGTGCCCGGCCAGGCCCCGCCGGCCCCACGGCTGCGCCGGGAGGTGCGGGAGGCGCCGCGGCCGCGCTTCGTGGGCGCGCTGGGCTACGTGAGCCTGTTCCCGCTGCTGCTGCAGCTGCTGCGCGCAGACTCCCCGCGCCTGCCCGCGCTGCTGGGCGCCATGCGCAGCGAGGCGAAGCTCTGGACGCCCTTCGGGCTGCGCTCGCTGGCCCGCGACAGCCCCTGGTACCTGCAGCGCAACACCGAGCACGACCCCCCGTACTGGCGCGGCTCCATCTGGGTCAACGTGAACTTCCTGGCGCTGCGGGCGCTCCACGGGTACGCGCAGGCAGCGGGGCCGCACCGCGAGCAGGCGGCGCGGCTGTACCGGGAGCTGCGCCACAACCTGGTCACCAACGTGTTCCGGCAGCACGAGGCCACCGGGTTCCTGTGGGAGCACTACCGGGACAGCGACGGGGCGGGGCAGGGCTGCCACCCCTTCGCGGGCTGGTCCGCGCTCGTGGTGCTCGCCATGGCTGAGGACTATTAGCGGGGGGTTCCTGTGCCCCCACCGTGAGCTCAGGGCCAGGGGAGGTGCTGGGGGGCTGTGCTGGAGCCCCCTCACCTCCCCTGCAATAAACCTCCATGACCATGGCCTGTTCCTGTCCGGGTCAGGGTGTTGCTGTGTCCCCTGTGCTGCTGGGGGTCTTTGCCCCAGCTCAGCCCGACGTCCCCAAGCCACAGCGGGTGTCCTTGTGCCCTCCCTGAGAAGTTGGGGGGCCCAACCCAACCCAGCACCCTCATCACACCAGGGCTCCGGTACTTCCACGTCTCTTTAATGGTGAGAGAATGTGCCAGGACCACCCACCCCCACTGCCTGGGCCCCCCCCCGACGATGGGGCCCCCCCAGGCAGCAGCACCAGGGGCACGGGGGGGCCCCAGAAGCAGTTTGGAGGGGAGGGGGCTCCGGCAGGGCCACACCACGAGTGGGGTCACCGTGGAGGTCAGTCGGGGTGAGGGGCCCCCGGGGGCTCCGTGATGAGTCCAGACCCCAGCAGGGGGTCCCGGGGGGGCTCAGACAGGCAGCGCAGGTGAGCCAGGCCCCCCCCACCCCCTGGCCCCCCGCACCCCTCGGCCTCACCCTCCTCCTCCTCCAGGCCCCGCCCCACCTCGATGCCCGAGTCCCCCGTGAGCCGCCGGTGCCGCCCGAGGCCGCCTTCCCCCCGGGCCGCACCGCCCGCCCCCCTTTCCCCCCCCTCGGTGTAGGAGCAGGGGCCGCCCTCGGCCTCGGGGAAGTCCAGGGGGCCGCGTTTGGAGGGGCCCCCGCAGGCCGGCGGCTCCTCGGGCAGGGGCAGCTCCCAGCTGGCGCCGGTGCCGGTGCTGCTGGAGCCGCCGGCGGTGCTGCCCCCCGGGCCCGGCCCCGGCTCCGGGTCCGTCTCGTCGGTGCCCGGCGCCGACAGCGAGGAGCTGCTGGGGGAGGAGGCGCAGGAGCAGCCGCAGGAGCAGGAGCTGCAGCCCCCGGAGGAGCCGGGGGACAGCGAGGGGCTCCCGGGGCTGTAGGGCGGCGGCGGCGTCCCGGGGCGCTGGGCCACCTCCTCGTACGCGGGGAGCTTGAAGGAGGCCAACAGCCCTGGGGGGGACAGCGGGGTCAGGGGGGCACCCGGGGGGATACAGGGAATGCCAGAGGACATGGGAGCAAAGGGGGCAGAGCTGGGGGGATGCAGGGCCGGAAGGGATCCCAGAGGGGAGGGAGCTGGAAGGCTCAGCCCAGGGCAGGGCTGGGGAGGGGGAAATGGAGGGCCTGAGTGGAAGAGCCAGGGGGAAGGGGATATGGGGAGGGGCAGGGGAGGGGGATGTGGGGTTAGGGGGGATGCAGGTGCTGGGGGGGCACAGGAGGGTCCAGGGTGCCCTGACTCCTACAGACCCCCCATAGAGGAAGGTTACTGGCGGGGCTGGGGGCGCAGGGGGTCCCTGTGCCCACTCGCGGAGGTCCCCGGGGATGGGGGTACTGGCAGGGCTGGGGGTGCAGGGGGAGGCTGTGCCCACTCGCGGAGGTCCCCGGGGATGGGGGTACTGGCAGGGCTGGGGGTGCAGGGGGAGGCTGTGCCCACTCACGGAGGTCCGCCGCGGAGGGGGGGTACTGGCAGGCACCGTGGTAGGCGATGAGGTTGATCTCGCGCTGCCGCTGCTGCTGCTGCAGGCGGAGCTTGGCCCGGCGGTGCCGGAACGCGCAGCAGCAGCTCAGCAGGATCAGGATGGTCCAGAGCAGCCAGAACCCTGCGGGGCGGGGGGGCAAAGCGGGGTCACCCTCACACACAGTCCCCGCCCCCGGCGTCGGGCTGCAACCCCCGGGCCCCAGAACCCCCACAGTCCCCACACCTCCACGGAGCCTCCAATCTCCCCCAGAGCCTCTGGAGCCCCCGGCCCCCCCTCGACCCACATCTCGCCCGGGACCCCCCGATCCCCGCTGGAACCCCCGCTGTCACTGCCAGTGACACCTGGCACCCCCTGCCCCCCAGAGCCGCAGGACCCCCTCGGAGCCCCTGGGCTCCCCAAACCCCCGGACCGCCCTCGATGCCCGCGGCAGCTCCGCTCCCCATGGTCCCACGGTGCCCGCACTCACACCACAGCTCGTAGTAGTAGGTGCAGCAGCCGCTCTCCCCGCAGCAGTGCCCGGTCTCGCACACGTAGGGCCGGTTGTTCACCCCCGGGCAGAACTCCCGGGCCTGCGGGCACGGCCGCACCGTCACCGCGGCCCCGCGCGCGGCCCCCCCGCCCCGGCCCGCCCGGTACCTGCGGGTGCTGCCGGCCCAGCAGCGCGGCCCAGGCCCCCTCGGCGCTCCCGGGCCGCTCCATGGCGCCGCCGCCTACAGCCCGCCGCGGCCCCGCGCCCGCCCAGCCGCGGCCCCCGCCGTCCGCAGCAGCCGCCGCCGCCCCGCCGCCACCGCCGCCGCCGCCATCGCGGCCCCCGCGGCCGCCGCCGCCGCCGCCCGGGCCGGGGCCGCCGCCGCCGCCATCGCACCGGCCCGAAGTCCCGCCCCCGCGGCCGCAACCGCCCAATGCGCGCCTGTCCCGCCGCCGACAGCCAATCGGCGCGGCCGCCGCCGCCCGGCCCCGGCCAATCGCGCGCCGTCTGCCCGCGCCTCACGCCCAACAACAGAGACAAAGGGGCCGGGCCCCGCCCCCGCCCGGAGTAGCGGCAGCCGCGGCCAATCGGAGGCGGAGTCCCACCTCCCGTCACTGACTGACTGCGACACGGACCAATGGCAGTCTCGCAGCTGCTCCCAGCCCGCCCAGAGGCGGGCACTCTGCACAACTTGGCCAATGTACGCGCAGGCACGGCTCCTGCCGTGTGATTGGCAGAGTAGCCAGCCAATCAGTGCCATCGTTCTGCACCGGACAGGGTCCCAGCCAATGGGTGCTGCCGGAGGGCGGGCGCTCCCTGGAGCCCCGCCCCGGAACAGCCCCGCCCACCCGGGACGGACCACAACGGGACGCGGGGGGAGGACGCCGTTGGGCCGTTCCACAGCGCTCCCGGGGGGGGTTCAGGCTGTGCCACAGAGCTGCTGAGGAGGCGGGATGTACCATAACGCCCGGGGGGGGTCGGGCTGTGCCCCTATCCCAGCAGACCCACACACGGTTCCTTCACCAACAGCCTTTAATCAGCTCCGCAGCACCAGGACACACCAGGCACAGGGACCCCTTTCCACCCCCAGGCCCACCCTCGGTCCCCAGCCCTCTGAGTCCATGTGGGGGGCTGGAGCCTCCTGTTCCAGTCTGCTGTGTCCACGTGGAGCATCCGGAGCCCCCCATGTCCAAGGCAGAAGGTTCTCAGCCCCCCATTCTGACCCTCTGTGTCCACGTGGAGGGGTTGAAGCCCCCCATAGTCCCCCAGGTCCGCGGCACAGGGCCTGGAGCCTCCTCTTCTGGTCTTCTGTGTCCAGGTGGAGAATCCAGAGCTCCCTGGAACCCGCCTGTGTCCGTGCTGAGAGGGTGGTTCCCCGCCTTCCAGCCCTGTGTGTCCGTGGGGTGGGTGCACAGCCCCCCCAGGGGGTGACCCGAGGGCTGCAGTGGCTGCAGAGGCCGCGGTGGTGCCACCCTGGGCTGCCACGGGCGGGTTGTCCCACAGCCCCCCTGCCGCTGTCCGCTGTCCACGGGGAGGCTCCAGGGCCCCCCGCAGCCCCCCCAGGGCTCAGCCCGGGGTCTGCAGCAGCTGCAGGTTGCGCTGGTAGCAGCCCAGGCTGCAGAGGGGCCGCCCGGTGCGGGCGCAGCGGTAGCGCCGGGCGTTGGTGCAGCCAGGCACGGCGCAGGGCTGGGCGGGGGGCACCGGGGGGGCCGTGGCGGGGGGCAGGGGCAGGGGCAGCCCCGGGGGGAAGGACAGGGTGACGCCCTGGGCAGAGCTGTGGTAGTGCACGACGGGGCAGGGCGCGGGGCGGGCGCGGCGCTCGCGCAGGGCCCTCACCTTGGCCTTGTGCGTGC
>NC_045640.1:561543-586090 GCF_009829145.1 Chiroxiphia lanceolata
CCCGTCCAGCAGCATCGGCGTCCCGTGGTGCCGGTCTGGGGACGAGGGGCGGCTTTGGGGACAGCCCCGGTCTTGGGGACAGTCCCGGCCCTGGGGACAGCCTTGGGGACAGCCCCGGCCTTGGGGACAGCCCCGACCTTGGGGACAGCCCCAGCCTTGGGGACAGTCCCGGCCCTGGGGACAGTCCCGGCCCTGGGGACAGTCCCGGTCCTGGGGACAGCCTTGGGGACAGTCCCAGCCTTGGGGACAGCCCCGGCCTTGGGGACAGTCCCGGCCCTGGGGACACCGCGGGGGCCGCTGCCCAGCGGTGGTGGTGGGGAAACATCCCTTTTTGGGGCGGGGCGGGGCAGTTTTAGGACTCGCAAGGGGCTCGTCCCCCGTCCCAGGGGACGCCCACGGGCGGTGCCAGCCCCGGGAGGGGACACCGTGTCCCGTCCCTGTGTCCCGTCCCTGTGTCACGTCCCTGTGTCACCGTCCCTGTGTCACCGCCCCGGGCACTGCCAGGGGCTGGGACAGCCCCCGAGGGTTGGGGGGCACGGGGGGCACTGGGGGTGGCCGGGATATGGGGTGGAGGGACACGGGGGGCAAGGGGGAGCTGGGGGGAACCCCGGCCCTGCCAGGATCCCAACCCCGGGGATGTCGGGGTCACCAGGGACCCCTTCCCGGGGTCTCCTCAGCCCTCAGGGTGGGGATTTTGGGGTGAAAATCCCCCGGTTTAGGCAATTCCTCAGCACTGCCCAGGGCTGAGGACAGTCCACGAGGGCTGGGGACACGGGGGGGCTGTGGGGAGGAAGCCCAGCCTGGCCAGGCATGGGGACACTGGGGATGTTGGGGTCTTATCCCCCTCCCCACACCCCTTCCCAGGGTCTCCTCAGCCCTCAGGGTGGGGATTTTGGGGTGAAAATCCCCCGGTTTAGGCAATTCCTCAGCACTGCCCAGGGGTGGGGACAGCCCCCGAGGGCTGGGGGGCACGGGGTGACTGGGGGTGCTGTGGGGGAACCCCAGTCTGGAAAGGGTCCCAACCCCGAGGATATTGGGGTCACCCAACCCCCCTCCCTCCCTCCCTGCGCCCCTTCCCAGGGTGGGGATTTTGGGGTGAAAATCCCCTGGTTTAGGCAATTCCTCAGCACTGCCCACGGGAGGGGACAGCCCCCGAGGGCTGGGGACAAGGGGGGGCTGTGGGGGAGCTGGGGGAGGAACCCCAGCCTGGCCAGACATGGGGACACTGGGGATGTTGGGGTCACACCCCCCTCCCCACACCCCTTCCCTGGGTGCCCTCAGGGCGGGGATTTTGGGGTGAAAATCCCCCGGTTTAGGCCCTTTCCCAAGGGGTGGGACGCTCGCACTGGGAACACGGGGGCAGAGGGGCCGTGCTGGGGGCACAGGGACCTCCCAGGACCCCCCCGAGCCCCCCGAGGCGCTGCCCCTTACCCATGACCCGGGCCTGGACGGTGACCCTGACGTGGCCGTGGCCGGGGGTGGCCAAGAGCAGCTCCTCCCTCAGCACCCCCTCCTTGTGCGCCGTGTACTCGCAGTGCACGCTCAGCCCTGGGGACACAGGGGGGGCTGAGCCCTGCCTACACCTTCCCCGCCCTGCCTGACCCTGCCCTGCCCTGCCTGCACCTTCCCTGCCCTGCCTGTGCCCTTCCCATCCTCCCCACCCTCCCCGTGCCCTCTATACCCTGCCTGCACCCTTCCCACCCTGCCTGTACCTGCCCTACCCTGCACCCTTTCTATCCTCCCAGGATGTCCCCTGTACCCTTCCCACCCTTCCCAAGCCCATCCCACCCTTCCCAAGCCCTTCCTATGCCCATCCCACCCTTCCCAAGCCCTTACCACCCTTCCCAAGCCCTTCCCACCTTTCCCATGCCCATCCCGCCCATCGTACCCTTCCCACCCTTCCTATGCCCATCCCACCCATCCCAAGCCCTCCCCACCCTTCCCATGCCCATCCCACCCCTGCTGTGCCCATCCTGCCCTTCCCGTGCCCATTCCACCCATCCCACGCCCATCCCACCCTTCCCAAGCCCTTCCCATCCCTCCCGTGCCCTTCCCATCCCTCCTGTGCCCATCCCACCTTTCCCAAGCCCTCCCCACCCTTCCCATGCCCATCCCACCCTTCTTAAGCCCTGGACTGTGGGAAGAGCCACTGATCCCACTGCCAGGAGGGGACACTCAGGGACAGGGATGTGGGAAAGGAGGGACACCCAGGGACAGGGATGTGGGAGAGAGGGACACCCAGGGAGACAAGGATGTGGGAAAGGAGGGACACTAAGGGACAGGGATGTGGGAAAGAGGGGACACCCAGGGACAGGGATATGGGAAAGAGGGGACACCTTGTCCCTGTTCCCCCTGTCCCAAGTCCTGTCCCTGTCCCTGCCCTCCTGGAGCAAACCCTGTCCCTGTCCTTGCTTCCTTGTCCTAAACCCTGTCCTTATCCCCTCTGTCCCAAACCCCATTCCTGTCCCTTGTCCCTCTTGTCCCTGTCCCAAACCCCATCTCTGTCCCTGTCCCAAACCCCATCCCTGTCCCCCCAGTCCTTGGGCTCTGACCCAAACCCGCCTGGAGCAGCCCCACTTTGGGCCAAAAGAGGGTTTTACCCCCCAATTCCGGGTGATAAATCCCAGGGACACCCCATTCCCGTTCCCCCAGGCCCCCAGTGGGGGCACAACCACCCTGGGCACTGCCAGCACCCCGTGCCACCCCCAGGCTGGGGACACCCCCGGCCCTGTGAGCCAGGAAAGGACGAGGCCCGGGATTTGGAGACACCCCCGGGAAGGGAACATCCCAACAATCCAATCCACCCCCGTGGAACGTGGAGGGAGGAATTTGGGGGGGCTCTGGACCCCCCGACCCTGACTGTGCCCACCTCGGGACGAGCCCAGGGGCTGCTGTGGGGACAGGAGGGGACACAGGGGGATGGACAAGGGGGGGCCACGTTACCTTCTGGCAGGGAGGTGACACTGAGGACCCGCAGGTTGGGGTTGGGGACAGGGAGGGCACACACGTCCCCCCCTCCCCTCTGCTGCAGGGGCAGCAGGAAGGTGATCTCATACTTGTGCAGGATCTTCAGGAATCCCACCTAGAATGGGGGCAGGAACACGGGGGGGTCACCCCACGGCACCAGGGGTGGCCCCACACTGGCACTGTCCTGGATTGTCCCCAAGAAAGGGGGGGGGGGGGCAGCACCTGGGGGGTCATTGTGCCCTAAATATCCCCCTGATTAATCCTGGGGTGTGGAATTCGTGTCCTAAATAGTTGGGAAAACGTAACAAACACGATCATTTGGGACAAAAAAAAGTGGCAAAAACACCCAGTTTTGGGGCAAAACTCCGGGAACAACAACCCGAGGGTGTCAAACTCTGGGAACAACAACCCCAGGGTGTCAAACTCTGGGAACAACAACCCGAGGGTGTCACGGGAGCAGATTTCCAGCACGAGCCTTTCCTGGTCTGGAAAAGCCAGGAGTGTGTCTTCCCATGGAATTTCTGCCCTGCCATGATGAAAAGCAGAGCACTCCAGAGGCCTCGGAAAGGGCCATTTTGGGAAGGGAGCAGCGAGTTCTGGGTGTGACACAAACCATTCCCGAGGGAGAGCTCGGAGCAGGGCCGGGATCCGGCACTGCCAGGGGGAGAATCCCCCAAAAACCCCTGTCCTGGGCTCAGCCCCTGCACCTGGAGAAGAGAAGGCTCCAGGGAGAGCTGAGAGCCCCTGGCAGGGCCTGAAGGGGCTCCAGGAGAGCTGGAGAGGGACTGGGGACAAGGGAGGGAGGGACAGGACACAGGGAATGGCTTCCCACTGGAAAAGGGGAGATTTGGGTGGGATGGTGGGGAGGCCCTGGGATGAATTTCCCAGAGAAGCTGTGGCTGCCCCTGGATCCCTGGAAGTGTCCAAGGCCAGGCTGGATGGGGCTTGGAGCCACCTGGGCTGGTGGAAGGTGTCCCTGGGTGGGCTTTAGGTCCTTTTCCACCCACACCACTCCATGACTCATCCATTTTAAACCATGGAAAACCATTGGGCACCAGCCCCAAGGAGCCTTTTCTCCGGAGGGCCGGGAGCACCTCAGACCTGCTGGCCCTGTCCTGGACCCCCATGGCCCCATCAGACACCCCATAACCCCATCAGGGACCCCATAATCCCATCAGGGACCCCCATGGCCCCATCAGGGACCCCCATGGCCCCATCAGGGACCCCATAATCCCATCAGGGACCCCATATCCCCATCAGGGACCCCCATGGTCCCATCAGGGACCCCATATCCCCATCAGGGATCCCATATCCCCATCAGGGACCCCCATGGTCCCATCAGGGACCCCATATCCCCATCAGACACCTCATATCCCCATCAGGGACCCCCATGGTCCCATCAGGGACTCCATATCCCCATCAGGACCGCATAACCCCACCAGGACCCCATATCCCCATCAGGGACCCCCATGGCCCCATCAGGGACCCCATAACCCCACCAGGGACCCCATAACCCCATCAGGACCCCATAACCCCACCAGGACCCCATATCCCCATCAGGGACCCCCATGGCCCCATCAGGGACCCCCTGTCTCCATCAGGGACCCCCATAACCCCATCAGGGACCCCCATGGCCCCATCAGGAACCTCCATAACCCCATCAGGGACCCCATAACCCCACCAGGGACCCCCCCCATCCCCGAGCTGAGTGTGGGGGCTCTGCCATCCCCCCTTGTGTCCCCATGTCCCTGAGCTGAGTGTGGGGGCTCTGACATCCCCCCCATCCCCCCCTGGGTGTGGGGGCTCTGCCATCCCCCCCTGTGTCCCCTCCCTGGGTGTGGGGGCTCTGCCATGTCCCCCCCCCCGGCTGTGGGGTGTCTGTGCCGGGGGTGTCCATCACGGGGTGTCCATCACGGGGTGTCCGTCACGGGGTGTCCGTCACGCACCACGCGGGGGGAACAGGAGCAGCCACCCCCTGTTCGGGAGCCCCCCCTGCACGGGAGCCACCCCTGCACGGCGCTGACTCAGCCCCGGCAACCGCGGGCGGAGCACGAGGTGCCACCGCGGGGGGCTCCTGCCACCGCTGTCCCCTCCCTGTCACCGTCCCCATCATGGGGGGCTCGCTGTCCCCTCCCTGTCCCCTCCCTGCCACCGTCCCCACCGCGGGGGGATCGCTGTCCCCTCCCTGTCCCCTTCCTGTCACTGTCCCCATCACGGGGGGCTGGCTGTCCCCTCCCTGTGTCCATCCCCACCGCGGGGGACTCGCTGTCCCCTCCCTGTCACCGTCCCCATCACGGGGGACTCGCTGTCCCCTCCCTGCCACCGTCCCCATCACGGGGGACTCGCTGTCCCCTCCCTGTCCCCTCCCTGTCACCGTCCCCATCACGGGGGGCTCGCTGTCCCCTGTCCCCTCCCTGCCACCGTCCCCATCACGGGGGGCTCGCTGTCCCCTGTCCCCTCCCTGCCACCGTCCCCATCACGGGGGGCTCCTGCCACCGCTGTCCCCTCCCTGCCACCGTCCCCACCGCGGAGGGCTCGCTGTCCCCTGTCCCCTCCCTTTCACCGCCCCCGGACGAGCCAGGACAATCCTGGAGGGAGTGACGGTGAGACCCGGCTCATCCCCCCCGAACTGGGCAGAGGGGACAGTGCCACGCGTCCCCAACGTCACCCAGCGGGTCCCCAGAGCCCCCCCCCCCGCCAACGCGGCTCCCAAACCTGCTCCCGGTGATGGAGCTGGGGGAAAACGGGACGATCCAGAGCCCAGCCCAGCCCCCAGCGGCGCCCTCGGGAGCGTCACGGCCACCCCTGGGGGAGCACACGGGGGTTGGGGGGCTCCTGGGACCCCCCGGGGTGTGACGGGGGGCTCGGGGGGTGTGAACGCCCCCAGGGCTGGGGACCGCGAGGGCACGGAGCGATGGGAACGTGCCCCGGAGCCCCCCAGGATGGTCCCAGCCCCTCTGGATGAGCCCGGGGTGAGCCAGCCCCCCCCCGTGCCCACCCCCGTGCCCCCCCCCGTGCCCACCTTGACCAGGAAGCCGCCGTCCTTCTCCTGGGTCACCATCACGGCCGAGTCGTGGAGCTGCTCCTGGAAGTGCACGTGGGCCCCCTCGGGGGGGGGGGCTGGGGGCGAAGCGCACGGAGCCCCCCTTGCCTTTGCTGCCTGCGGGTCACAGAGCCCCTGGTCACGGCCCCCTCCCTGTCCCCGGGGGCTGGGACCCCCCCCAAGGGGCTGGGATCCCCCACCGGGGGCTGGGGGGGGACAGGGACAGAGGCTGGAGTGTCCTTGGACATGGAGGGGCTTCCCCTTCCCCCCACTCCCTGTGCCAGGGGCTGGGGACACGGGGACACAGCGACACGGGGAGCAGGGACCTGCCACCACCCGATGCCCAGAGGGTCCCCAAGGGTCCCCAAGTGTCCCCTGGGCTCGGCAGCATCTGCTCTCTGCTGTGACTTCCTTAGGACAAGCGGTGACACAGGCTGGGGACACGGGGACATGGGGACACAGGGACACAGTGAGCTCCTCTCTGAGCAGGGACCTGCCACCAGCTGATGCTCAGAGGGTCCCCAAGGGTCCCCTGGGCTCGGCAGAACCCGCTCTCCCCCCAGCCAGGCCCTCCCGGGGAAGGGGACACGGCTGGGACAAGGCCAGGGGGCAGGACAGCCTCCCACGCATCCCAGGGCCAGGATTCTGGGGAGCAGCCCCCAAGCCCCCGGGAGGTGACACAGGACCCCCGGGCCCTGGGAGGTGACACAGGACCCCCGGGCACAACCCCCGCGGGGATTTGCACGTGCTCGGTTCCATCAGGCTCTGTGGGAGCTTCCCAGGAAAAGCAGCCTCTCTTCCTCCTCCTCCTCCTCCTCCTTCTCCTCCCCCCCGAGCCCCCGGCCCCGCTGCCTCCATCTGGCAGCGCCGGCAGCAGATTGTCGCCTCCTTGCCTGAAGAAAAGGCTCTTTGTGCTGGAAGCGCCGGGAATCCCGGGATTTAATGACCCGGCATTGTTCAGCCGGAACAGCGCGGCCGAAATCCCCTCCAACACGCAGGGACAGCGAGGGACACGAGGGACACGGCGACCGAGGGACGTGGTCACACACGGGGACGCGCGGGGGACCCCCTGTGACAGGGCACGGCCACCCCCCGCCCCACTGACCCCTCCCGGGCGCCACCATCCCAAGGATCTCCATGGATCCCACATCCCCATCCCACGGCGGGGATGGGAGAGCTCCCGGAGTCCCGGTGCCAAGCCCTGGCTCGCGGCGGGGATAATCCCAAAGGAGGCTTTGTCACACGGGAGGACGGGTGACACCTGGGGACAGCACCCGGGGGGCCACAGGGGCATGGCCACCCCATTCCGGGCTGGCACAGCCAGGGAGCCCCCGGGCACAGGGAGGCTGCAGGAGGATGGAGCTGGCACCGTGGGCATCCCGGTGTGCCATCCCAGTGACCTCGGGTGGCTGCCCCTGCCACGGCCCTGTGCCCGCTACGGAGGGGACAGTGGGGACCTGGCAGGTGGGGACAGCCCTGGAAGAGCCTGGGGGGGTGACAGTGGCACTGGAGGGGTCCCAGGCCGGGGGTGCCGGGCAGGAAATCCCCTGGATGTGGCATTTCCCTCCCGTGCCCACGGCAGGAGGGTCCCTGGGACCTGTCGGACCCTCGGACTCACCGTGTCCCCTGAAATGAGGACACCCAGGTGTCCCCAGGGGCTCAGGGACCCCCCCAGAACCCCCCAGCCCCTCTCCTGTTGCTCCTGCAGCTCCTGTTGCTCTCTGGGAAGCTGGAGGAGGCTGCGGAGGGAGTGAAGCCCTCGGGATGGAGCCGCCCCAGCCCTGCTCCCCCTGGGATGCTGGGAGCAGAGGAGCCAAATCCCACCTGGGAATGGCACAAAGAGCCCCCTTGGGCTTTGTCTCACCAAGGGCCTTTGGGGGGCCCCTCCAGACCCCCCAGTCTGGCACTGCCAGAGCCTTTTGGGAGGCACTGGGATCCAGGAGCACCCCGGGAGCGGGGGGTGCCAGGGCTGTGCCTGTCACTGGAGCAGGGAGCAGGGACCCCCTGGACAGCAGGAATGTCCCCCTGGTCCCCCGTGGCCACTGACCTGCTCATCCCCTCCGTGGGCTGTTCCAGGGACACCTGAATCCCTGGATACAGGCAGAGGGACCCCCTGGCCCTGTCCGTGCCAGGGGACCCCAAAAGCTCCAGGCAGCCCCTCACATCCCTGCACATGGACAATGGACCCCCCTGGCAGGGCCAAAGGACCTCCCAGCAGGATTATGGGCAGAGGAGACCCCGAAAGTTCCAGGCAGCCCCTGAATCCCTGGATAGGGACAGAGGGACCCCCCAGCAGGGCAGAGGGGACCCCAAAAGCTCCAGGCAGCTCTTGAACTCCTGGATATGGAAGAGGGACCCCCCAGCAGGATTATGGGGCAGGGGGAAACTCCGGGAAGGCCACGGGCAGGGGGGAGCCCAGGGAAGGGACAGCAAAGCACGAGCCTGGCCCTGGATCCGGGCAGGGATCCCGGGAGGGGACACAGGACCCGGACTCACCCCTGCCGGCCGTCGCCATGTGTGTCCCCTCGTGTCCCCTCTGCTGTCCGTGTGTCCAACTTCAACTGCTGGAGCAGGGGCGCATCGTCCGGGAACGGAGCTGGGAGCGGGCAGGGAATGAGCAGGGAAAGGGCAGGGAATGGGCAGGGAATGGGCAGGGAATGAGCAGGGAATGAGGAGGGAAAGGGCAGCGAATGGGCAGGGAATGGGTAGGGAATGAGCAGGGAAAGGGCAGCGAATGGGCAGGGAACTCCCTCCGTGGCTCTGGGAAAGGGGGGATTCCCCCCATGCCCTCTCACTCCGCGTGTCCCCCTCTGTCCCTTCGTTCCTCCCCATCCCTTCTCACCTCCCGCTGTCCCGTCTCACCACCCCCGTTCCCCCCCATCCCATCTCACACCCCGTGTCCGCCCCGTACCCCCTCTTGTCCCCCATCCTGTCTCACCCCCCGGCGTCCCCTCTCACCCCCCGTATCCCCCCGGTCCCCCCATCCCCTCTCACCGCCCGTATCCCCCCGTGTCCCCCCGTTCCCCCCATCCCCTCTCACCGCCCGTATCCCCCCGTATCCCCCCCTATCCCCCCGTGTCCCCCCATCCCCTCTCACCCCCCGTATCCCCCCGTGTTCCCCCGTGTCCCCCCATCCCCTCTCACCCCCCGGTGTCCCCTCTCACCCCCCGTATCCCCCCCTATCCCCCCGGTCCCCCCATCCCCTCTCACCCCCGTTCCGTCCCCTCCGCGGCCGCTCCGCTCCCGGTCCCCGCTTCCCGCTGCCGGGCTCCGCCCCCTCGCTCCCATTGGCCAGTGCTCCCCCAGCGCCTTTCCCATTGGTCGGCGGCCCCGCCGGTCACGCCCCCGGGCCCCGCCCCCCAACGGCCTTCCCCGAGCGTTGCGGGGGGCGGGACCGTTGCTGGGGGCGGGGCCGGGGCCGCGGCAGCCAATGGGAGGCGGGCGTGCGCGGCGAGGGCGCCCCCTGCGGGTGGAGGGGGAACTGCGAGGGGGGGGCGGGACCCCCGTGTGCGGGGCCGTCGCCATGGAAACGGGGCGATGGCCCGGGGGCTGGGGGCTCCGACCCCGATCGCGACAGCGCCGCGACACCGCGGGGAGGGCCCTTCCACCCCATCCCATCCCATCCCATCCCATCCCATCCCATCCCATCCCATCCCATCCCATCCCATCCCATCCCACTCCACCCCATCTCATCCCATCCCACCCCATCTCACCCCATCCCATCCCATCCCATCCCATCCCACCCCATCTCACCCCATCCCATCCCATCCCGTCCCATCCCATCCCGTCCCATCCCATCCAATCCCACCCCGTCCCATCCCATCCCGTCCCGTCCCATCCCATCCCATCCCATCCCATTCCCATTCCCATCCCATTCCCATCCCATTCCCATCCCACCCCATCCCATCCCACCCCATCCCATCCCAATCCATCTCAGTCCATTCCACCCCATCCCAATCCATCTCTGTCCATTCCACCCCATTCCATCCCAATCCATCTCAGTCCATTTCATCCCATCCCATCAAATCCCATCCCTTCCTCTTCCACCCCATCCCCATCCCATCCCATCCCATCTCCTGCCCTCCCCTCCCATCCCATCCTATCCCCACTCCATCTTAATTCTGATTCCATCCCATCTTGTCCCATCCCATCCCCATCCCTTGTCATCCCACCCCACTCCATCCCATCCCATCCCATCCCATCCCATCCCATCCCATCCCATCCCATCCCATCCCATCCCATCCCCACCCCAACCCATCCCATCCCATCCCATCCCATCCCATCCCATCCCATCCCATCCCATCCCATCCCATCCCATCCCATCCCACCCCTTCCTGTCCCACTCCATTCCCTGCCATTCCATCCCCCCTCCATCCCATCCCATTTAATCTCAATTCCGTCCCACCTCATCCCATCTGATCCTACCCCATCCCATCCCACCCCACCCCTGGATACAGCTGAGCCCGGGAACAACCAGTCCCATCCCTCCCATCCCGAGGGATCTCCCAGGGCCTGGCTGACTCCGTGCTGACCTCCGTGTCCCTTCCTGCTGGGTCAGGGGACACGGGATGGACGGGGGGACATGAAGGACAGGGGGACATGAGGGACAGGGGGACATGTCACTCCCAGGGGGCTGAGCTGACCCCTCAGCCCGGCAGCTCCAGCTGCCAGAAAGCTTAAAAATCCAGGATCCACATTCCCAGGGATCCACGGACACCCTGGGGGAACGGGGCCAGGGGTCACAGTGAGGGACAGGGGAGAGGGGACACCCCATGGGGACAGCAGGGTCCCAGTGAGGGATGTCCCGTGTCCCCTGTCCCTCACTGAGACCCCTGGCCCAGCTCCCCCTGGATGTCCGTGGATTCCTGGGAATGTGGATCCCGGATACAGTGAGGGACAGGGGACACGTGAGGGACAGGGGACACGTGAGGGACAGGGGGTTCATGTCACCCCCAGGGGGCCGAGCTGACCCCCCAGCCCGGCAGCTCCAGCTGCCAGAAAGCTCAAAAATCCAGGATCCACATTCCCAGGGATCCGCAGAGCCCCAGCTGCGTCCTCACCTCTGGCACGGGGACACCACACACGGCAGGGGACACGCAGGGCCCGGCTTGTCCCCTGCCAGGACACCCCACACCCACATCGGCCAAAACCACCGGGTTTTCCCTAAAAAGTGCCCCTGGCACGGGGACGGTCCCCAGAGCCACCCCCAGGCACGTCCCCACAGCCAGGGATGTCACCTGGGGGGGACAAGAGGTGGAATGGGGACACCAGGGGGTCCCTCAGTGCCAGGCTGAGCTGTGGGGTCCCTGTCCCCCCAGCCCCGTGTGTTGGGGTCCCTGTCACCCCCCTCAGGGTCCCTGTCCCCCCAGCCCCATGTGTTGGGGTCCCTGTCCCCCCAGTCCCATGTGTTGGGGTCCCTGTCCCCCCAGCTCCGTGTGTTGGGGTCCCTGTCCCCCCAGCCCTGTGTCTTGTGGCCCCTGTCCCCCCAGCCCCATGTGTTGGGGTCCCTGTCCCCCCAGTCCCATGTGTTGGGGTCCCTGTCCCCCCAGCTCCGTGTGTTGGGGTCCCTGTCCCCCCAGCCCTGTGTCTTGTGGCCCCTGTCCCCCCAGCCCCATGTGTTGGGGTCCCTGTCCCCCCAGCCCCATGTGTTGGGGTCCCTGTCCCCCCCAGCCCCATGTGTTGGGGTCCCTGTCCCCCCCAGCTCCGTGTGTTGGGGTCCCTGTCCCCCTCAGCTCTGTGTGTTGGGGTCCCTGTCCCCCCAGTTCTGTGTGTTGGGGTCCCTGTCCCCCCCAGTCCCGTGTGTTGGGGTCCCTGTCCCCCCCAATTCCGTGTGTTGGGGTCCCTGTCCCCCCAGCTCTGTGTGTTGGGGTCCCTGTCCCCCCCAGCTCTGTGTGTTGGGGTCCCTGTCCCCCCAGCTCTGTGTGTTGGGGTCCCTGTTCCCCCTCCATGTGCCGGGTCGGATTTGCTCTGGGATTACAACAACAAACGGATTTGGGAAGGGATTAAATCCCAGCGTCCGCTGGGCTGAGCAGCCAATGGTGTCCCCAGGGGGTCCCCCCGCTGCTGGCCCTTGCCTGATGTCCCCAGGGGGTCCCCCCGCTGCTGGCCCTTGCCTGATGTCCCCACGTTGCTGTCCCCACATCAGTGTCCCCACACTGGTGTCCCCATGCTGTCCCCACGCTGCCATCCCCACACAGATGTCCCCCTCCCACGCTGATGTCCCCACAATGATGTCCCCACCCTGCTGTCCCCACGCTGATGCCCCCACAGTGTCCCCATGACGATGTCCCCACGCTGCTGTCCCCACCCTGATGCCCCCACAGTGTCCCCACGCTGATGTCCCCACGCTGTCACCCCCACGCTGATGTCCCCCCTCCCATCCTGATGTCCCCACACCTCTGCCCTTGCTCTGATGTCCCCACCCCGCTGTCCCCACACTGTCCCCACACTGCCATCCCCACCCTGCTGTCCCTCCTGTCACCCTGATGTCCCCACCCCGCTGTCCCCACAGTGTCCCCACACTGATGTCCCCACCCCGCTGTCCCCACAGTGTCCCCAGAGTGTCCCCCCGCTCCCGCTGGCGACAAACCCACCCCACAGCGCCTCCAGCTCAGCCCAGCGACCATCCAGGACTTTAATTCCCAGCGTGGGAGGCGAACGGAGCGGGAGCCCGTGGCGGGAACTGGGAGGCACTGGGAGGCCCTGGAGGGCACTGGGAGGCACTGGGAGGCACTGGGAGGCACTGGGAGGTACTGGGAGGTCGTTGCGTGGTGGGAGGTGTCCCGAGGGTCCCTCAGCGCTGCTGTCCCCGTCCCTGTCCCCGTCCCTGTCCTTGCTGCAGCCGCCGGCTCAGGTCGTCGATCCGCAGGTTCTTGAGGAGCAGGAGCTGCTCCAGCCGCTCCACCTTTGCCTGTAGGATCTGGGGGAACCCCCCGAGGGGTTTGGGGGGTGTGGGGGAATCACCTCCACCCGCCCCAGACCCATCCCGGGGGGTCTGTCTGGGACAGGGGACTGGGAACGCTGGGACAGGGAATGTGGGAGCAGGGAATGTGGGGACAGGGAATGTGGGAACAGGGATCATGGGGACAGGGAATGCGAAGACAGGGAATGCGGGGACAGGGATCGTGGGGACAGGGAATGTGGGGACAGGAACGTGGGGACAGGGAATGTGGGGACAGGGAACGCTGGGACAGGGAATGTGGGGACAGGGAATGTGGGGACAGGGAATGTGGGGACAGGGAACGCTGGGACAGGGAATGTGGGGACAGGAATGTGGGGACAGGGAATGTGGGGACAGGGAATGTGGGGACAGGGAATGTGGGGACAGGGATCATGGGGACAGGGAATGCGGGGACAGGGAATGTGAGGACAGGAATGTGGGGACAGGGAATGCAGGGACAGGGAATGTGGGGACAGGGATCATGGGGACAGGGAATGCGGGGACAGGGAATGTGGGGACAGGGATCATGGGGACAGGGAATGCGGGGACAGGGAATGCGAAGACAGGGAATGCGGGGACAGGGATCGTGGGGACAGGGAATGTGGGGACAGGAACGTGGGGACAGGGAATGTGGGGACAGGGAACGCTGGGACAGGGAATGTGGGGACAGGGAATGTGGGGACAGGGATCATGGGGACAGGGAATGTGGGGACAGGGAATGCGGGGACAGGGAATGTGGGGACAGGGATCATGGGGACAGGGAATGTGGGGACAGGGAATGTGGGGACAGGGATCATGGGGACAGGGAATGTGGGGACAGGAATGTGGGGACAGGGAATGCGGGGACAGGAATGTGGGGACAGGGAATGCGGGGACAGGAATGCGGGGACAGGGAATGCGGGGACAGGAATGTGGGGACAGGGAATGCGGGGACAGGAATGTGGGGACAGGGAATGCGGGGACAGGGAATGCGGGGACAGGGAATGCGGGGACAGGGAATGTGGGGACAGGGAATGTGGGGACAGGGATCATGGGGACAGGGAATGCGGGGACAGGGAATGCGGGGACAGGGAATGCGGGGACAGGGAATGTGGGGACAGGGAATGTGGGGACAGGGATCATGGGGACAGGGAATGCGGGGACAGGGAATGTGGGGACAGGGAATGCGGGGACAGGGAATGCGGGGACAGGGATCGTGGGGACAGGGAGGTTTCACCTTTACTGGGGGGACACCGAGGCAGGGGAGGAGCAGAGGCAGATTTGGGGTCCCAATCGCAGCCCCCACAACCCACACTGAAATAACTCCCCCCAGAACAGGAGTCCCAGCCCCTCCCAGGCCCCGGGAATAACTTCTCCCCACTCCAGACATCCCACAGAATTCCTGCTCCACCCCCCAACATTTTACATCTCGGATGTTTTCCAGCAGAAAAAACTCCCGATTTTAGGCATAATTTTAGGGGTGAAGCCGCCCCCAAACCCGCCCAGGGGGGATTCCTGGAGCGCCGGGCTGAGGCCGCGGGGAGGGGCTGTGGGTGCGCTGGGAACAGGGAACGGGGGCACGGCCGGGCGCCGGGGATGGAAAGGGAAAAGCTGCTCCCAGAGGGGAGCGATCCGCAGGGAGAGGCTTTCCGAGGGATTTCGCGGGATAAACGCCGGGCAAACGCCGTCTGGCGCGGCGGGAGGAGGGGGGTCACAGCGGGCCGGCCCTGCCCCCCCGTGTCCGTCCCGCCGGGATCGGCACCGCCCGGCTCGGCTCACCTGGCTCGACTCACCTGGATGGTCTCCCGTGCCAGGCTCAGCGCCTGCTCCCGCTCCACCAGCTGCAGGCGCATGGCAGCGTCCCCCGGCACCCCCCTGGGGGGATTTGTCACCCCCCTGGGGCGGGACAGGTGATGTGGGGGGACAAGCACCGACCCCTCCTGCGGCCCCGGAGCTGCACGGGCTGGAGGGGGGGATCCCCATGTCCTGCTCCCCCCTCCTCATGGCTCAGCACTCCCCTGACCCCCACGGGGACCCCCAGGGACACACGGGGACCCCCTGACCCCCACAGGGACTCTCTGACCCCCACGGGGACCCCCAGGGACACATGGAGACACCCAGACCCCCACAGGGACTCCCAGAGCCATATGGAGACCCCTTGACCCACACAGGGATCCCCTGACTCCCATGGGGACCCCCAGGGACACACGGGGACACCCAGAACCCCACAGGAACCCCCTGACCCCCACGGGGACCCCCAGGGACACATGGAGACACCCAGAACCCCACAGGAACCCCCTGACCCCCACGGGGACCCCCAGGGACACATGGAGACACCCAGAACCCCACAGGAACCCCCTGACCCCCACGGGGACCCCCAGGGACACATGGGGACCCCCTGACCCCCACAGGGACTCCCAGAGCTGTATGGAGACCCCTTGACCCACACAGGGATCCCCTGACTCCCATGGGGACCCCCAGGGACACATGGGGACCCCCTGACCCCCATGGGCATCTCTTGACCCCCACGGGGACCCCGAGCTGTATGGAGACCCTCTGACCCACACAGGAATCCCCTGACCACCACGGGGACCCCCAGGGACACACGGGGACCCCCTGACCCCCATGGGGACCCCCAAGTTGTATGGAGACCCTCTGACCCACACAGGGATCCCCTGACCCCCATGGGGACCCCTAGGGACACACGGGGACACCCAGACCCCCATGGGGACCCCCAAGGACACAATGGGGACCCCCGGACCCCCACAGGAACCCCCCAAGTGCCATGGGTACCCCCAGGGCTGCATGGAGACCCCCTGATCCACACAGGGACTCCCCTGACCCCCACGGGGACCCCCAGAACCACATGGGGACCCCTTGGCCCCCACAGTGGCCCCCAAATCCCCACGGGGACCCCCGAAGCCACATGGGTTCCCCAGAGCCCCACAGGGACCCTCTGACCCCCATGGGGCCGCTCAGAGCCCCACAGAGACTGCCCAAACCCCACAGGGACCCCCCAGACCCTCACGGGGACTCCCAGACCCCCCCAGGGACCCCCTGACCCACGGAGTGACCCCCGGAGCCCCAGGAGGGGCACATCCCCTGCCCAGCCCTTACCTGGCAGCCCCCTCCCAGGAGCAGCCCCCTCCCACGTCGCTCCTGCCCTTGGAATCACCTGGAAAACCCAGCAGGGACTTTGTCACCCACCCAAACACCTCCGTCCCCTCCCCTGCCCCCGCAGGGCTCCCGGGGGTACTTTTGGGGTGTCCCAGGGCTGGTTGTGTCCCCTCCTGGGGACCACGAACGTCACGGCGAGGGGAATTTGGGACCCCCTTTCCCGCAGCCCTACCTGTGTCCAGGTATCCGCCCTCCTCTGGCACCGCCTGAGCTCCCGGGGGCTGCAGGGAGACGGGAAAACTGGGAGAGGCGGGAAAACACCTGGCACAGCTGCCCAGGAGCTGGGGGGGCCTGGGGACACCCACCCCTGCCATGGGCAGGGACACCTCCCACTGTCCCGGGCTGCTCCAACCCGGCCTTGGACACTCCCAGGGATCCAGGGGCAGCTACAGCTTCTCTGGGAAATTCATTCCAGAGCTTCACCACCCTCCCAGCCAGGAATTCCTTCCCAATATCCCATCGAAATCTCCATTTCTCCAGTCTGAAGCCATTCCCTGTGTCCTGTCCCTCCCTCCCTTGTCCCCAGTCCCTCTCCAGCTCTCCTGGAGCCCCTTCAGGCCCTGCCAGGGGCTCTCAGCTCTCCCTGGAGCCTTCTCTTCTCCAGGGGAACCCCCCCAGCTCTCCCAGCCTGGCTCCAGAGCAGAGGGGCTCCACAATCCTGGAATGCTTTGGGTTGAAAGGGATTCTACATCCCACTGACTCCAAGCCCCTGCCCTGGGCAGGGACACCCCCCACTATCCCGGGTTGCTCCGAGCCCCGTCCAGCCTGGCCTGGGACACTCCTGGGGACCTCAGGATGTGGCCCAGGACCCCCTGGTGTCCCCCTGGTGTCCCCCTGCTGTCCCCCCTGGTGTCCCCCTGATGTCCCCCTTGATGTCCCCCTGATGTCCCCCTGGTGTCCCCCTGGTGTCCCCCCGGTGTCCCCCTGTTGTCCCCCCTGGTGTCCCCCTGATGTCCCCCTGGTGTCCCCCTGGTGTCCCCCCTGCTGTCCCCCTGGTGTCCCCCCCGTTGTCCCCCTGGTGTCCCCCCTGGCAGTGCCCCCCTGGCACTGTCCCCCTGGCAGTGCCCCCCTGGTGTCCCCCCCTGGCAGTGCCCCCCGGCATTGCCCCCCCGGCAGTGCCCCCCTGGCAGTGCCCCCCTGGCATTGCCCCCCCGGCAGTGCCCCCCCGGCAGTGCCCCGTGGCAGTGCCCACCTGGCCGGCCGGTGCCGCTCCGTGGCTCCGTGCCCGGCGCTCCTGGATCCTGTCCCGCAGCAGCAGCAGCAGCTGCTCCGCCCTCCCGGGCCGGCTCTGCACCAGCTCCCGGATCAGCTCCTCCGGGAGCCGCAAATTCAGCTTACTCAGCACCTTCCTGGGGGGGTTTGACACGGTACAGAATATATAGAATATAGATTATTTTATATATATTATATATGTAAAGTATATGATACAGATAAAATACATATTATATAGCAATATAAAATATCTAAAATATAATATGTAATATGTAGTACATGTATTACATATTAATATAATATGTAATATACGTATTAATATATAATATATAATATTATATATCATATATATTATATATATAATATATATTATATATATTATATATATAATATATATAATATATATAATATATAATATATGTATTAATATATAATATATAATATATGTATTAATATATAATATATAATATTTGTATTAATATATAATATATAATATTTGTATTAATATATAATATATGTATAAATATATAATATATGTATTAATATATAATATATAATATTTGTATTAATATATAACATATAATATTTGTATTAATATATAATATATGTATAAATATATAATATATGTATTAATATACAATACATGTATTAATATTAATATATTATATTGTGTATTAACATCTCTAATACACTCTTTTATATTAATATCTTATATTATATATGATGTTGTGTTAATCTATGATACAGTGTTGTATAATATACAACATACTGCATTATAATGCTGACTGACTGATACAGATAAAATATATATTATAATCTATCAAAATTATAATGCAGCATAATACTATCATATATTACAATGACTGCTATATATTATAATATATCAATATTATAATATTGACTGACTGAGTGATACAGATAAAATATATATTATATCAATATTATAATGCAGTATAATACTATTATATATTATAATGACTGACTACTTTATATTATAATATATCAGTATTATAATGCAGTATGCTGTATATTATACAACACTGTATCATATATTAATACAATATAATATATAAGATATTAATACAAAAGAGATATAGTGTTTATAGATATTAATACATAGTGTGATGTATCAATATTAATACATATATCATATATTCTATTTTATATATTTTATATTACTATATAATATAAAATATTTACATTTATAAAATTTATATATATTTATGTTTATATATTTATTTATTTATATATTAGTTATTTACATTCATAAAATATTTACATTTATAAAATTTATATATTTATATATTTATATATATTTATGTATTTATTATGTTTATATGTTTTATATATTTATATATTATTCATTTACATTTATAAAATATTTACATTTATAAAATTTATATATTTATATATATTTCTATATTTATTATATTTATATGTTTATATATCTTTATATATTATTTATTTACATTTATAAAATATTTGCATTTATAAAATGTATATATTGATATATTTATACATTTATATATATTTATATATTTATTATATGTATATGTTTTTATATCTTTATATATTATTTATTTACATTTATAAAATATTTACATTTATAAGATGTATATATATATTTTTATATATTTATATATTTATTATATTTATATGTTATTTATTTACATTTATAAAATATTTGCATTTATAAGATGCAGATATTTATATATTTATATATATTTATATATTTATTATATGTATATGTTTTTACCTATTTATATATTATTTATTTACATTTATAAAATATTTACATTTATAAAATTTATATATTTATTTATGTATATTTATATATTTATTATATTTATATTTATATATTATATTTATATATTATATATATTATATTTATATATTATATATATAAATATTATATATTATATTTATCTTTATATAATTTATTTTACTTTTATAAAATATTTACATTTATAAATTCATATATTTAGATATTTATATATATATTTATATATTTATTATATTTATATGTTTTTATCTATTTATATATTATTTATTTACATTTATAAAATATTTGTATTTATAAAATGTATATATTTATATATTTATATATATTTATATATATTTATATATATTTATATATATTTATATATTTATTATATTTCTATGTCTATATACCTTTATATATTATTTATTTACCTTTATAAAACATTTATATTTATATTTTACATATTACATTATATTATACATATACTATATTTTGATATAGTGTGTATTAGATTATATAGAGTACTTATATTATTTGTAACGCGGATTTTAAGGCAGTTCCCCCGTGCCCAGAGCCCCCGGGGTGTGTCCCTGGGGGCCGGGCCCCGCGCTCCCCGGGCGGGGGGGACGCTCCGGGGTCCCCCGGGGTGGGTGGAACGGGGGGGCTCGGGGCCGGGGCCCGGGGGTGGCCCGGCCGTACCTGTTGAGGTGGCCCCAGTTGGCGAGTTTCTGGGCGGTGGAGCTGGCGGGCACGAAGCTGTGCAGCTCCACCATGGCGGGGAAGAAGAACTTCACCACCTCGGCCGCGAGCACTGCGGGGGCACACACGGCGCGCGGGGCTGGGGGGGCGGCACCGGGCCCCCCAAACCCCGCCCGGAGCCCCGGTAACCCCCGGGGCCCCCCCCGGCCCCTCCCGGCGGCCCCCCCGGCCCACCCCCGTCGCTGAAGTCGCGGGCGATGTTCCTGCGGGGCCGGGACAGCGGCACCGTGTCCAGCCAGCGGTACAGGGCCTGCAGCGCCGGGGCCGCGCCCGCGTCCGCCATCAACGGCCCGGCCGCGGCCTGCTGCCATGGCAACGGGGGCGGGGCCAAACCGGAGCGGCCTGCTGCCGTGGCAACGGGGGCGGGGCTAAAAATCCAGAGCGTCCTGCTGCCATAGTAACGGGGGCGGGGCCAAAACGGAGCGTCCTGCTGCCATGGTAACGGAGGCGGGGCCAAAACGGAGCGTCCTGCTGCCATGGCAACGGGGACAGGACTAAACCAGAGCGTCCTGCTGTCATAGCAACGGGGGTGTGGCCTAACCATAGTGTCCTGCTGCCATGGCAATAGGGGCGGGCCAAAACCGGAGCATCCTGCTGCCATGGCAACGGGGGCGGGGCTAAAAACCCCAGAGAGTCCTGCTGCCATGGCAACGGGGGTGTGGCCTAACCATAGCGTCCTGCTGCCATAGCAACAGGGGTGGAGCCAAACAAGAGTGTCCTGCTACCATGGCAATGGAGGCGTGGCCAAACAGGAGTGTCCTGCTGCCATGGCAACAAGGGTGGAGCCAAACCAGAGCATCAGGCTGCCATGGTAACAGGGACAGGACTAAACCAGAGCGTCCTGCTGCCATGGCGACGGGGGCGTGGCCTAACCACAGCATCCTGCTGCCATGGCAACATGGGTGGGGGCTGCCCAAAGCATCACCAGTACCATGGCAACCAGGAGGGCTCCATGGGAGCATCCTGCTTTTGGAGCAACAGAGATAGGGCCTGCCTGGACCATCCCGGTTGCCATGGCAACGGGGGCGTGTCATAATGGGAGGGCGCTCCCGCTACCATGGCAACAGGGGCGGGGCAATCCTGGGGTGTCCCCGCTGCCACGGCAACGGGTGGCCATGGGGGGGCGATGTGGAGGCCCCGGGGGGCAGGGGGGATGGGATTTGGGGGTCACAGGGGGGTCCGGAGCAAAGGGGGGCCCAGGAGCACAGTGGGGGGGTCCTGAGCCCTGGGGAAGCCCTGGGGGAGCACGTGAAAGGGGGGCTCTGTGGGTGCTGAGACCACAGAAGGGGGGTCTTTGGGCAAGGGGGGACTCGGGGTGGGGGGTTGGGGCAGGGCCACAATCAGTGGGGGACCCCGAGACACCCCAGCAAGGACTCTGAGCAAGGGGGGGGGTCTCTCTGGGAGGGTGGAGCACCCCAAGAGGGTCCTGTGGGGGACCTCGACATGGTGGAGGGGCTGGAGATCCCCCAGGGGTGGGATATGGACACTCCACAGGGGATACGGACACGATGGATGGAATAGGGACACTCCACGTGGGATATGGACACCAGGGATGGAATAGGGACACTCCACGTGGGATATGGACACCAGGGATGGAATAGGGACACCCCACGTGGGATATGGACACCAGGGATGGAATAGGGACACCCCACGTGGGATATGGACACCAGGGATGGAATAGGGACACTCCACGTGGGATATGGACACCAGGGATGGAATAGGGACACTCCACATGGGATATGGACACCAGGGATGGGACATGGACACCAAGGATGAGATATGGACAACAGGGATCGGATATGAACACAAGGGATAGGATATGGACACTAGGGATGGGACATGGACATCACAGATGGGATGTGGACACCCCATATGGGATATGGACACCAGGGATGGGACATGGACACTGAGGATTTGATATGGACACCAGAGATCGGATATGGACACAAGGGATGGGATATGGACATCACAGATGGGATATCAACACAATGGATGGAATATGGACACCCCACATGGGATATGGACATGAGGGATGGGATATGGACACTGAGGATGAGATATGGACACCAGAGATCAGCTATGGACACGGGGGATGGGATATGGACACTGAGGATGAGATATGGACACCCAATATGGGATATGGACACCAGGGATGGGACATGGACACTGAGGATGAGATATGGACACCCAATATGGGATATGGACACCAGGGATGGGATATGGACACTGAGGATTTGATATGGACACCAGGGCTGGAGTCTGATGGGGTCTGGATGCTGGGGATGGGATACGGACCCCAGGGATGTACCACAGACTCCAGCCATGAGGTTGTGCCTCAGTTTCCCCCCCGTCCCTCCCCTGGGCAGACCAGCTGTAAAAGGGGGGGTCGGGGTTTCCCCCCCTCTTTCTCAGCCTGAAAACACGTTTATTTTTGCCCAAACTGAGCCAAATTCCGCTGTTGGACCCCAACCCCTTCACAGAACCTCCCCCACAGCCACCGGAGCGGAGAAGTAAACCAGGAATTCGGGGGTGGTGACGCCCCTTTGCCCCCCTCTCCCCCCGTTTCCTCCCCACTGTGGGGATGTTTCAGGGTGGGGACGTTTCACTCCTGGAGCTGCAGCCTCACCCCAACCCTCTGTTGTGCCCAGCCACGGCCCCCCCCAGCCCAGCCACGTTCCCCCCCTATTTCCCTCATCCCAGCCATGTCTCCCTCCCTGGCCCTGCTGCCCCTGCACCCCTTAATGTCCCCCCCAAGAGACATAACCCCTCCATGTGTCCCCCCTAAGCCATGTCCCCATCCAGCCTTGTCCCCCCCCAGCCATGTCCCCCCACAAGCCATGTCCCCCCAAGCCTTGTCCCCCTATGTCCCCCCTCCATGTCCCCCTAGAGCCACGTAACCCCCCTCAGCCATACCCAGCCCCCGTAAGACCCTGTCCCCCCAGCCCCAGCCTTGTTGTCCCCCCCCAAGCCATGTCCCCCTGGCCGTGTCCCCCCGTCCCCTCCATGCCGCCCCTGCGCCCCCCGTGCCCCCCAAATTTACCCCCCAACCCTTCGCCCCGCTCCCAACCCGTGACCCCGCCCCCTCCGACACACCATCACCTCCCATTGGCTACCAGGCCCGCCCATCAGATAGCCCCGCCCCCGAGCAGTCCGACCCCGCCCCGGGCACTCTCCTTCCCCGCCCATTGGCTGGTCCCGCCCTTAGCCACGCCCTCTAACCACGCCCCCTCGCTCCCATTGGCCGCCGCCGCCGTTAGTTTTTTCGAATATAAATAAGCCCGCGGGGCTTGGCGCCCCCTGGCGGCGGGAAGCGGGGGGGGGTGGGGGGGGGGCGATATCGCCGCGATCCCGGAGCGGGGACAGCGCGGCTGTCGCGACATAGCGCGACACAGAGCGGCACAGGGCGGCACAGAGCTGCTCCTTCCATGGCGGGCAGGGCCGGCCGCGGGCGTTCCGCGCTGCCCGGGGTGTCCCCGGGGGTGTCCCCGGGGGTGTCCCCGGTCACCACGCTGGCGCTGGACATGGACAACCTGGCGGGGCTGGGCAGGTCAGCGGGGCTGGGGAGGCTTCGGGGGGCTCGGGGGTTGCAGAGGGGCGGAGGGGGGGGGCTGTGGGTCCGGGATGCGGGACACGGGGACACGGGCTGCCCCCCCGAACGGCGCGGGTGGCTGTTGGATGGGTTTGGGGACCCCCCGTCTCCTCCAGGGGAGGAGGCGAGGGGCACCCCGAGACTCTGACCCTCACCCCCCGACCGTCCGCAGCCACTGGGACACCCCGAAGCGGCGGGTGCCCCCTCCGGGACTGCGGTCCCCCGTGCTCCCCCCGCGACCGGGGGCCTCGGACCCCTCCCGGGGCTCCCCCCGGGGTCTCCCCCGGGATTCCGTCTCCTCCGAGTCCTCGGATGCGGGTGAGTGACGGGTGCTGCCCCCCCCAGCATCCCCCCGGGAGCTGGGGGGGTCAGGAGGTCCCTACATGTGGGGAGGGGGGTTGAGGTGGGGGGGCTCTTTGGGGTGCCCACGGGAGCTGGGACCCCCCCGAGTCACTCCGCCGGGGGGGCTCATGGGTAGCGGGGTGACCTGGACGGGCCAGCCCAGCCCGAACTGGTGGTCCCAGTGCTGGACTGGTGTGTCCCCCCCGCCCCGTGTCCCCGCAGCTTTGGGGCCGGACTCGCCCCCCCCGCAGGACCCCGCGGCGCTGGATGATGTGTGAGTGTGTGTCCCCCCCCCGGGAGGTCCCCATTGCCCTGTCCCGGCCTTGCTGGGGGGCCGTGACCCCCCGAATCTCCTCCCGGGGGGTCAGAAAGCCCCCGCGGGCGGGAGTTGTGACCCCGGTGGCTTCGCGGGCTCCCGACAGATGTGGCAGAGGGCGACAGATGGGGACGCCGGCGGGGCCGGGGGGGCTCGGCGTGGGGGGCCCATCTGGCCCCCCCTCAGCGGCTCCAACGTTCCCGGTGTTCCCGGCATTTCCATACAGCTGGAGCCGCCCGCGGGGCTTTGTCCGGGCACGGAGGGAGGGGCACCGGGACCACCCTGGGGCTGCCCCCTCCTCCCAGCCCGGCACTGGGGTCCCTTGGCCCGGGACTGAGGTGCCCATGGTCGGGATTGGGGTCCCCCCTGCCGATATTGGGGTCCCCTGGCTCAGGACTGGGGTCCCCAGACTGCGATTGGGGTTCATTGGCCCAGGATTTGGGTCCCCATGATCAGAATTG